>NW_004524778.1:463227-464751 GCF_000260255.1 Octodon degus
GAGGGTGAGCTCAAGACCAGCCTGAGCTGCATGGTGAGACCTGCCTCAAAAATCAAAGTCAGAAGAAAAAAATAAGAAAGGAAACAAAATATGATGCAAGCCTTATCCATTTTAGAAAAATGTGAAATATAAATTATTTTATGTGAAAATATTGTGATCATTACATTCCAGTAACAAAATTTAATTTTCAATGTAAATAGAATACATTTACAATGTATTTTTAGAGCTTCACCTAATGAGATATAGCAATGTAAAGAATATTTAAAAGAAAAACGCACTCAGCATTAACATTATTACAGGAAAATAGAGATGAAAGAGGTCTTTGTCAATGTGGAAGATCATTTCCTCCCATCTAGCAAACAGAGAAAGACTAGCCCTTAGATCATCCTCTTTTACAGCCAGCTCCCTAAGCTCCCTACTTGAACTCCTATGGAATGCAGATAGGGGCCCTCTCCTCCCCTCCCCTCCCCTCCCCTGCTCTCCCCTCTCTTCTCTTCTCTGTTCATTTCTTTTTTCTTTTTCTGTTCTTTCTTCATCTTTTCTGTTCATTTTGTGGCATTACAATTATGTAGTATACAAACTTAAAGTGTGTGATTCTGTAAATTTTAACATATTGACAGAGTTGTACAACCATGACAACAATAAGACCTGCATCATTGTTGTTATCCGGACTGACTGTCATCTCCCAAATCCTTCTCATCTAAATCTAGACAATCTCTGAGCTATTCTTTATCTACATAAATTTTATTATGATGGAAGCATTTTTTGCATTTCTTAAACTATAAAATTAGTGTTCAATTCATTTGTACGAATAATGCACACAAACTTAGATTTTTACTTATCTCATTAGTCAACATATTTGAAGATCTATTTAGCAAATGCACCATTATATGCATTGAAATAGAAAGCCAAGCTTCCTATTAAATTGGAATTTAAAAAAAATTTATATTGTCTAGTACATATTATCACAGGACTGTATATCTTAAGTATAATTTCAAGAAATAATTTCTACTTCATAATAATACATAAAAAACCTTTTATCATTTCCTAAACCTCAGTCTCTCTCTCTCTCTGTCTGTCTGCTCTCGCTCACTCTCTTTCACTGTCTCTGTCTGCCTATCTCTTCTCTTTCATATATATGAATTTTTAATTAAATGTCCTTTTAATCATAGTCATTAGCATTAATTAATATCCTACTTTTCTTGAGGTACTGATGTTTATTTTTATGTATAAGCATGAGGCTTATAAAAATAATTTTACCAATGAGGAATTGCACAATCAAAGGTGACTCCATAAAATGATAATGCCTAGAGATATTGTACTGACATTATTTTGTATAAATATGCCTTATTCGATCCCCACAAGGGCCCTATTGCCTAATTATGTGGTTCCTCAAACATATCCCCATCATCAAGTGAAATAAGAACATAATTATAATGAAAATATTGAATTTACTCATATTTTACTTATAAAAGCATGAACTCTTTCAGAAAAAAATTATAAAAGAAGTGGAATTAGTAAACT
>NW_004524778.1:465581-467273 GCF_000260255.1 Octodon degus
TCCCCTAAAATACTTCCCCTCAGTTCAAACACCTTAATCGCTTTGCTCTTGCCACTTTATGAAGCCTTTCTGAAAGTGCTCTTCCTTGAGTGTTTTTACAAGCTGTAGTGAAAAATAGTGAAAGCTGCTTCTCGGTGCTACTCGAGAAAGTAGTGTGCAAGTTATCAGAGTTTCCTCACCCAGACCAGTCAGCACTGGTTTAAAGGACTGCAGTTTTCTATAGCTCAGTATAGCCACCTGATGTTAATGGAAGAAGATGAATATCTCAACAAAGTATAAAATGCAGATGAAACAAAAAAGCTTCAAATATGTCTGCTTGGGAGAGTTGATTTTGAAGACCTAATTTACTGAATTAGAAAGATGAGGGTATAAAGTAACAGGGAAATGAATGCATACCCAAAGTCTCAGTTACTCTTCTCTCATTGCTGGGACAAATACCCAGCACCCAAAATGAAGGAAGGAAAGGTTTATTTAGCTCACAGCCAGTGGGGGTTTCAGGCCATATTTGGCTGGCTCCAAGGCAGATGGCACAGGGCAGAGGGCATCCAGTTCATGGCCGTGGAACAGCAGCAATGGCAACAGAGAGTCTGTCTCTCGGTCTCACTAACTCTGCATTCAGGCTCTCTGCCCCTGGCTGGGGGAAGCACTCACACTCATAATCCCAGAAGTACTAAAACTCATAATCCCAGTCTTGGATCACCCATAATCCCCTTGGAACATGAGTCAATCACAAACTCTCTAGATGTCCCCACCCTATGACTGCATGAGGCTTTGGAGGGACAGCTAAACAAAAATCTGAACACCCGAAATACAAGGTCAATTATAAAAGTCATTGATGTGCCTTGTTGGGGAAGGTGGTTGGCGGCCGGCCAGAGGGACCCTCATTTCCTTCCATCTACTCCATTTGGTGTCTCTTTCTGTAGTCTGTCGATTCGTCTCCTTATGTCTACATTTTTGTTTGCTCTACGGAGACCACTCTAAATTCTAGCTACTACACATGCTTTGATACTGTAAAAAGCATACATAAATATAAACTCTCAAAAGACTTGTTGAAAGTACATTTGTTTTAGTATCACACTTTCAAAGTTAATGTTGTATTTCTTCCAGGGCTTCCCTGAAGCGGTGTTTTTCAAATCTGCTGCTTATTCCAATAACCTGGAAAGATTTAAAAGTGCACCAATACCCACACGTCAGTATATATTTTTACAGCTCCCCTGGTGAGTCTAATGCACAGCAATGGATGAAGGCTGCTGCCCTAAGCTGAGTACAGTAATGGACTCATTTAGGGTCATCCACATATCCCTGGGGTCATTTTCAAAATGAGAGAAGGAAATCATTCATTAGAATTTGTCCTTATAAGAAAAAGGAGTAAAGTGTCTACCTAAAAAGAAAAAAAACATACCAATTTTCATGCTGGAGCATATATAGATGATATAGATAAAGATATAGATATAGATATAGATATAGTTATAGATATATGGGTATAGATCGGTACCCACACTTTCAAAAGTATTTTATATATGAACTTCTAAAATCAAAGCTATTTTATTTGTACTCTAGTCTTCTACCTCTTCTCCCCTAATACAACACAGCAGGTACTAGGCCAGCAACCTATTTTTACTTTTCTAATTTGCAGAATCAGTTTAAAAAAGAAACTACAGGGGCTGAAGAGATAGCTCAGCAGCATGAGTA
>NW_004524778.1:468118-468712 GCF_000260255.1 Octodon degus
TTGACTTTTTATAGTGAAAGAACTGTCCACCACCCTATCATACCTACTTAACTAACTACATAAACTCTGAATATGGCTTTAGTAACAAACAGTCAAGTTCATTCTTCACTTACTGAAGGGATATTTAGTGTTTTTTCTTTCTTTTGAAAACATACAGAATAAATGGTAAAACTAATTAAGACCACCTAGAATAGGATAAAAAAATTCTTGAAATTATTGCAAAATCAAAAACTTAAAATTTTAAGATTTGTCTCTGGTAATCTGGAAATTAATTTTGCTCAAGGAAATAAGAAAATTGAGATTACCAAATGAAAACATCATTCATAATATCAGAAGAGAAAGGTAAAAATAATAGCAAAATAAATTAATGCTTTATATATTCATATGATTTGTTTCAGCATACAAATCAAGTGGTGAAATATAAAGAAGAATTTTTGCTGTTTGGTCTGTAAATAAATAAAACCATTCAAAAAAATTTAACTTATCATTAGGTTCAACAGGCATTCAGTGAGATGCAAAACATATCTTGTGATATAGTAAGTTTTATACACGTCCATGGGACTCTGGAATATATAAGTATATGGAGTCATGTGA
>NW_004524778.1:468888-470307 GCF_000260255.1 Octodon degus
GTGTGTGCGTTTGTGTGTGTGCATGTTTAATACATTTGAAGTACCCCAGAGACTATCCTAATAGACATCCAGTAAACAAATTATAGAAAAGTCACATATTAAATACTATAAAGCAATGAAAAAGAAGTTTACCTACATAAAGATTAGTGCAAGTGCTGAACAATAAAGGAAGTAATAGAATATGTTTTTATTCAAAGATTTTATTCATAGGTCTGAGGAGATGGCTTAATGGAATAAGCACTGCCCTGCCAAGTGCAAGGGTCTGAGTTCAATCCCCCGTTCCACAAAAAAAAAGTTTTTATTCAAATTTAACTATAATTAAAGTTCAAGTAAAATATCACATTGCATATTTATATAAATTTGTCAGAAATACAAATTTCTAACAAATACAGAGTTAAGATACACACTAAATCCAAATAGAAATTACTTCTAAACATGATAAAGTAGAGGAGCATTAAGGAAATGGATTATGATTACTTTGTAAGGTATCTCAGTTACTCTTCTCTCCTTGCTGGGACAAACACCCGACACCCAAAATGAAGGAAGGAAAGTCTTGTTTAGCTCACAGTTAGTGGAGGCTTCAGTCCGTACTCAGCTGACTCCAAGGCAGAGTGGCACATGGCACAGAGCAATCATTCTTGGCAGTAGCAAAGAACAAAGGGAGAGGCAGCAGCCCAGGCAGCTAGCTGGCCTCTTTAACCTCTTCACATTGTAATGTAAAGTACCTGTCCCAGGACAGGTGCAGCAACCAGTCCACAATAACCAATCACGTACTCCAGAAGTAGCCCCATGACTGCATGAGGCTTTGGGGAGACACCTAGACACAAACCATAGCACAAAGTATCAGGCATTTCTGATCATTGAAAAAAAGATGGATATTTCATTGGAAGAGAGAAATTATACTTGACAAAGAACACATCAAGGACATAAGGAAATTACCAGGTAGGATTATATTGAGAGGGATATATTACAAAACGTTAATAGTAAGGGAGATACTGGTTAAATCA
The DNA here is from genome assembly GCF_000260255.1 of Octodon degus. Classification (NCBI taxonomy): domain Eukaryota; kingdom Metazoa; phylum Chordata; class Mammalia; order Rodentia; family Octodontidae; genus Octodon; species Octodon degus. The sequence continues at coordinate 469,896 of NW_004524778.1, forward strand.
ACATAACAGTATTCTTGCTGAAAAAGTCAAAGGTGCCTGGATATCATCTGGGGAGTAGAGAACACTAAGTATCTGAGCAGATACCAAGGATCATGTGCTCTGCATGAGCTAACAGTAGAATTCTCTGCTAAAATTTGATTTTACTATGGAGTTCACAAATGAGACTAGGTGAAGTTTCAGGAGCCAACCTTAAGTTTGATCCTGTGATGAATTTTTTTATTAAGCAAAATTTAGCCATGTGTTTATACATGTCCATATTAGCAGTATAGTAAATATTAGCACAATAAATTAAATAATAAATATCCAAGCATAAATAAATGAAATTTGGGTTTTGCATGTGAGTCTGAAAGATAGGATTTTGGATAAACATGTAAACACAAGGTACAAACAGACTAGAAAAGATTTAAGGTCG
>NW_004524778.1:472916-475973 GCF_000260255.1 Octodon degus
TATATATGTAAATAGATTCACAAAATAGTGATTATTCACCTTGAAAATGCAAGGATATTGACACATGCTAAAACAGAAAAACTCCAAGATGTTATGCCAAGTGACATACGACACTTACAAAGATAATGCTGCATAAATGCTCTCATGTAATTTACTTAAAAAATAGTCCAACTCTTAGAAAAAGAAAGATGAATGATAGTTTCTAAAAGTTGCTATGAGAGGGAAGCAAGAATAGAGACTTATTTGTTTAATGATCAAGTGGATTTAGTTGTCCAAATTTAAGAAAACAAGTTCTGTAGGGGGTATGGTTGTACAAGGTGAATTGTGTATTTAAAAGAAGTTGAAATAATGAATACTATTCTGTATGCTTCATCACTCAATGACAATTATTTCAACTCCTTGTTGAGCGTGGTGGCACATGGCTCTGATTGGACTCAGAGAGAGTGAGGCTAGAGGACCATAAGTTTTAATTCAGCCTTAGAACCTTAGCAACTTCAAGAAAACCAGTCTCAACATAAGAATATGAAAAGGTGTAGGGGAGTAGCTTGGTGTCAAAGTCTGACTCAATTTTTTACTACCAGAAAACAAAACAACTTTATTAGACAGTGTCTATAGTGACAAGAGTATTTTCTGAGACAGACATATTATATGAAGATTTTTTTTCATGTCCTCTGAAATCAAATGTACAAGGCTTTTGTTACAAAATTCTATGTACTTGTTCTGTGCAGAGTTTTTTTTTAAAGTTTAATCTTTTATTTACTTATATCCCCAGCTCTTAATAGTTTCAAAGACATACTTTCAAAAGATTGTGTGTTATATTGACAACAGTTAAATAAAAATTAAAAGCAAACATATTAAATAACTAGTACCACATGGATTTCTTTAAAATTTAGTCATTCAGATATATTCGGACAAATTTAGTTCAATAGTATTTTTGTTACATTTATTAGTTAATTCCTTTATATCAAACATATAGCAGTATTTTATGGTTCACTTTTTCAAATAAATTTTATTTCAACTTAATAGGATAAATGACTCATTTCTCAACAATTTTAAATAGTTAATTGAACTATCAATTTAAATTACATCATTAAGTACAATGAACATCACCATATGGTCATGAAAAATCTTGATTAATCCCAATTTTTGTTTTATTGAAGCTTGATTGAAAGGGCCCTCATAGTACCTAAATATTATCATTTGTAATATATACACTGATAATGTGTTAATTAATATTGTACACAAGAATTTCTCTCCTCTTTTGTACTAGATGATGATCTCATTGATTTATTTTTAGAGCTACTTCATTGTGAGTTCGTATATGTAATGGTTCTCCTTTAAGAAGCCAGAGTGTACGATTTTCTATAGCCATAAAAAATCTTTCTAAAGGTGTAGGGAATCCACATTTTCTGAAAGTCCCTTGTCGGATGTATATGCATAGGGTAATATTCACAGTAATTCCACCTACAAAACATTATTCTCATATGTACAAACGACAAAAACTGAAGACATATTTTCTCTAAAACTTTTTGACATATTTTGCTTAAAGTAAAATATATTAATGACTTTATTATGAAAAACTATGTAATAGCAGTTTAGTAACATTAGTATCATTAGATTAAAATTTTAAATTTCCTTATATAAGGTATATTTTTCTAGAAACATTATTTTATTTCAAGTAATGTATTACTTTTCAATTTCCTTGAAATAGCATATTGATATTTTGAAAAAATAAAAAAAAAATAGTCAAAGATACAATTTTAAGTAAAATCCCTACATGAATATCTATAAATAGGAATACACTTCAAAAGTATTTTCAAAGTAATAGATACAACATGACTGGTATTTAATGCATAAACAGCATTAAAAGTTGATGTAGGTTAACTAGAAGCAACCCAAGTCTGAATCTGAAACTTTTTGAGGATTTAGTTCCTAGATTTCACTGTTGCTTCACTTTGCAAGATTTAAAACAGAGGCAACTCTTTACTTCATGCATATGAACGAAATTGAATGATTCCACTCCTACCCATATGGTGGCCTTTCTGCACAGATGCATTTAGTAAATGCATCCTGAACAAAATCTCAGCTGTAAATTGAACATGGGGCTTTAATTTGTGTTCTATGGTTTTTACTTTTTAAAGTAAATTTAAGAAGCAAATACAAAAAAGGGAAACAAACTGATCATTGTCTAGATTGACACTTTAATGATGAAAGATAGAGCTACACATGAAAAATAAGGACTTTTAAATATAAAGATTATTCAAAATTGAGAAAAATCACATTATTTGTAAAGTTCATCAAATATGTTCTTTAAAAGAAATGCCCTTCAAATGAAACATCCAGTAATCACAGATGCCCTCCAAATTCTTTGGAAGAAAATGGGCACTTAGTGAAAACTGGTTTATTTCATTTTATTTCAGAGATAAAATGTTTTGAAAACATGGTAGGTAATGTAATGTACAGTACTCTACATTTATCTCAATTAATATTCAGGTGAGCTCATACACAATTCTCAGCTTTAATTTTAAGGAAAGTGAGTTTTAAATAAAAGTTATTAGTTTCTCTAACTCAATTCTCAAAAAATATTTCTGTCAAGAATATTCTTCTGTTCCCAATTCCTATGAGTTTCTCACTACAGAAGCAGATTTAGAACACTTCAATCAAAACCCTAATACAAATACCTAGAAGTCTTTAAGTATAGAGATGTGGGAAATTAAATATGAATATCTGGAAATCTTTAAGCATAAATATGGGAGTATATAGCAGACAAAGCCCTATCTGACTGCATATGAGAGTATTAGGGAATTTTATTGAACTCCATTAGCCAGCAGTAATGCAACTTTGATAAGAGTAACATCAAAATATTTCACAGTCTTCCCAAGCTGCTGTACTAGAGACATATAATAAGATTAAGCAAAATATAAAAAGAAATGAACTTCACTGTTTATTCTCCTCATTCCCATAGATAGGAGCTGAGGACGTGGCTCAGTGGTAAAGCTCTAACCTTCCATGCACAGGCACTGGGTTTGACCCTCAGCACCCTCCTCCAAAATCTGG
>NW_004524778.1:476073-481352 GCF_000260255.1 Octodon degus
AAACTTAATTATATTCAAATTGGTCATGTTTTACAGTGAAATATCTCACATGTTCTTAAATAATGATTAAAGTGTACAAACTGTGTATAGGAAAATCTCAGAAATGTTTAACTATAGCTCAGACATAAACAGAGACTAAGAAATATTTAGTGTGACATCAGTACTCATATGCTGACTTCCACAGAAAAAGACCAAGCAATGAAAACGGAAGTGCTGTTCCACTGCAGTGTTTGCAGCATCTGTGAGTACAGTGAGCTTTAAGGTGACATTGTGCTATTCAAATGCGCATATAGGTCTTACATAGAAGGGAACTAAGCATGCAGAGTTGACATTCTTCTATCTCCACTAAAGATGAATTGAACTAAGAGGGACTTTGCTCTGTAGGGAAAGAGAACTCAGAAGTCCACCCTAACGCATTAGTCATGCGCAGTGTTTGCATTTGGTGAAGTGGGCTGCCTTCAAGCTATTGTGTACAATTTGAGAAGCTATCAGGAAAAGCAAACTAGCATTTTACTCCAAAAAGGCTAGCCTATGTTGTTCTCTGTACTATGTCAGATATTCATGTACAGTGCCACCTTTAGCCCCACCTAGTCAAAGTCTTGGAAAGACTACCGCTTGCTGCTCTCAGACTTAGCAAACCAGACTTCATGAACCAGCCCAGTCACTCAACCAACCATGTTGTAACTCAGGAACAGTTACACAGCCCACTTGGAACTTTGTGACCCATCAGTGCTCTGGGGTACCAGACAGGCAGGCTTTTTTACCAACACTGAGTCCCCAGAAACAGCCAGAAATCCTGTCCTAGGAAATTCCAATGTCCATGGATCTGGCAAGAAGCTATACAAAACTACCCCCTCTCCTGAATAATATCTGGGTATATTGCACAGAATGGCTTGGCTCTCTCAGGCACCTAGCAGGCAGTTGAGTGGCCCCATTCACCCAATATCATCCTGGAGAATTAGCCCTTACTGAGAAGTTTGTCTCCCTTCCCTGATTCCATAGGTTCTATCCCATAGTTTTTGCAGGCTCCCTGGCAAGTCCCACAAGTCTGGGCCATCATCCCATGAAGGTCATACAGTAAGATACCTGTCCAAGTTACTTTTTCATTCTTTAGACAAAGTACCTGACAACCACAGCTTGAAGCAGCAGATAATGATTTTTGCTTCCACTATTTCAATGACTCAGTACAGAGTCAGCTCCCTCTAAGGCAGGAAGAGCATGGTTTGGGATCTGCTTAAGAAAAGCTTTCTAGATCAGGGTGGCCAGAAAGAAGATAAATAATAGTAAAAATAGAGAAGGGAGATAGGCTCTCCCAAGTTAGACTCCAAGTGATGAGCTTTCAACAAAGCCCCACCTCCTCACAGCAAGCCAGGTGTAGGCTCTCCATGATCCAAATCACCTTTGCATCTGAATGTTTGAGGGACATTTAATTATAACCATAACATTCTTCTCCCGTCCTAAAAAGACTTCTGACCATTAATAGTCGCAGTACTAATGAAAAGTCCAAATCTCCTTTGAACCTCAAGTCAAACTCTTTTTTGAGAGTCCAGGTAATAATGAAAAAGTAAGTTATACAATCCTGACACTTAATGATGTGGAATGAATATTTCTCTTCTAAAAGGGAGAAAGAGTGTGTGTGTTGGGGAGAAAGCAGACCAAAGCAGCCCAAATTAAATATTAATTCCCATAACTCCATATCCAGCATCTGGGGCAAGTTTTAGTGAGAAGCGAGCTACACACAGGAAGGAGAGCCCTGCCCCTAAGGCACTGCTGTTCGCAGCCCTCATGGCTTCTGTCTTGGGTTGGCTTGGTTCACTCCCAGGGACTCTGCTCAGCGGATTCCACGTCGGTGGCACCTGCAATGTCCTGGGCTTTCCACTTCGCTTTCAGCTTTACTCTCACAGCTTCTCGTGCTGCCCTCTGAGATGCAAACTGCATGGGCTTCCAAGTACTGTGAACTCAAAGGCACAGAGGCTCTTTTCCAAGAGAAACCTTTGCAATTCATGGCCACGTGCCTCTGAAGAGGGGAGTCTTGCGGATTCCTGAGATGCTCTCATGCCATCTTTCCCATTGTCCTGTTGCAAGGTACTTGCTTCTTTTTAATGTCAATCTCTTCAACAATCATACTCTCTTTTGCCCTAATTTTGCAGGCACTTTATATCTGGCAAAACGACAAGTTTTGGGCCCTGGCAAAATAGCTCCAAGGACTAAGCACCTCCTTAGGTAAGCGCAGGGACTGAGATTCAGCCTCCAAGACACCACATGCCTTTGCTGGCCCCACTCCCAGGGCATACTGAAATATCCACCCAGTCCAGGTGTGGTGGCATAGGACTGTAATTCCAGCACTGAGAAGGCTGAAAACAAGATCATTATAAATCCGAGCTGCGGGGTGAGACCTTGTAAGAAAAACATAAAAAAAGAAAAAAGAAAATTAAAAAAAGAAAACCTGAAGTTTTTATATCTCCATCACCCATGTTCTCTTCTGTTCCAAATTTGTAGATACTTTCTGAAAAACTTAAAATTGGGCTGGTCAGATAGCTCAGCAGACTAAAGCACCTACTTTGGCAGAGCGCAGGGGCTGGGTTCAACCTTGCTGCTGTGCCAGCCCCACCCCCAGGGTGCTCCCAGACAGGACTGAGACTGGGCGTGGTGGCGCGTGCCTGGTGCCTGTAATCCCAAAGTTTGGGAGGCGGAAAACAGGAGAATCCCAACTACAAATCCAATCTATGTAGCGAGACTCTCTACACCCTGTAGACCCTGCCCTAAATTCATAAAAATAATAAATAAATAAATAAACTTAAAATTGTTTAATTCTGCTCTTTGCTTCCAGTTTTCTTTATAAATCTGGATAAAAACCTCCCTCAGCACTCATGCCCCAGTTTGAATGCTGGGTTTATTTGCAATTGTCCCAGATTAATTACCCAACATTCTTAATCTCAGTTTTCTGAAAAGGCCCAGGATTTGGATAAAACGTAGACAGATTTTTCTCCCACAATATAGAACACATAGTCTTTAATCCACTTGCCAATGGAGCCCTTGATTCCACTTGAAATCTCCTGAGCCTGGTTTTACTCTTTTCATTTATATCATCATTCTAAACTTCTACCTTTTTTTTTTTAATGTATTTGGTTGTTGCAGGGTCTCACTACACATCCTGGACTCATAGTCATCCTCCTACTTTCAGCCTCCCCAGACCTGGGTTATAGGTGTGCACCACGATGCTAGGACTCAGTGGATGGTTCAGCCTGTCCTGGGGGCATGGCTGGGCCAGCATGTGATACCAGGGATGGAATCGCAGTCCTTGTGCTTGTCTAAGCAGGTGCTTAGTCCACTGAGCTATCTTGCAGGTTCCTCATCTTCTGACTTCTGACCAAAATCTCATATAAATCTTAGTTTACCATATTCTACCTGATATCTCCAAATCTTTCTAGTCTGTTCACATGAGCCCATGACAAACACTTCTAAACCACATAGTCAACTAAAGTCACTGAAAGATCATGCTTTTCTGGAACCTAAATCTGCCTTTGTCACTTGCCTGTTACTGAAACATGGTACTCAACAAACAAAATGTTCAGATAGAAAGGTTTATTTGTCTCATTTGTTTTAGTGGGTTCAGTCCATAGATGGTTGGTTCCCAGGAGAAAGGACATGGTGAAAAAGACAAGGCAGAAATAATATGGGGCCTTGTCTTGGATCATTTTCTCTCATTGCTGAGACAAAATACCTCATGCCCAGATTTAAGGGAGGAAAGGTTTATTTAGCTCAAAGTTTATGCAGGCTTCAGTCCATATTTGGCTGAAAAGCAAAAGCAAAGTGGCAAAAGGAAGCAGTTTATGGTGGTGAAAAATAGCCAGTGCAACAAGAGCAAAATGAGAAGAAGAAGAAGATAGAAGACTCTCTGCCACTTATTTTGTATGTAGGCCTCCACACTAGGGTAAGTGTAGTACGCACAGTCATAATCCCAGCATTGGACCACGAACCAAGCAAAACTCTAGAAATCCTCCTCACGACTACATGAGGCTTTGGGAGGACATCTAGGTACAAACCATAATGGGCCTGGTGGAGGCAAGTTGCTCACATTATGGTAAACAGACATAAGAGAAAGAAAGCAGGAACTATAAAGGGAGAAAAGCCCTCCAAGGCCATGACTACAGTGATTCATCACCAAATATGCCCTATCTTGATACAGTAAGTCTGCTATAGCACCCACATGATTCAATCCTTTGTCACATACATAAACATTTTGAGGAACTTTAGATTTAATCATAACAGAACCTCACTTGTACTATTGGGAACACTCCATTACATTTGACTGAGCCCACCAAGGCAGGTCTACTCTCACATTTATCTCTGAAATTAATGTGTGACCTACTTGCACTACTCCACCTTACACACTTTCCATGCCTAGGCCAACCAGAGATGTTTCCATCTCCATATGATTTTCAGATAGTGATAGGGTCCCTAAACATCCTAGCTCGAAGCAGTTTACAATCATTAGCAAAAGTTCCCTTCCTCAAAGCTACTTCCAGTCTAGCAGGAAAAATTCACAAATGCCTAGAACCTAGCAAAGTCAGTCACCTGCAAGCACTGAGAATAGTAATTATGGCAGGAGAGGCTATCTAGACAGTGAACTATTCTACCTACTCAGAACAAAAGACAATATGGCCCCTTTAACTAATAAAGTATGGTAAATCTCCAGGCAAAAGCATTTCAGTATGAATCTCAATTAGTATAATGGAGGTGACTTAGAAAACTAAAGCAGAAACTACCATATGGTGTAGCTTTGCAATCCTGGGAATTTTATCAAAATAATTGAAATCAGTATGATAATGGAAAATCTGCACTCCTACATTCATGGAAGCACTATTCACAGTAGCCAAGATGCACAGTCAACTGAGGCACCCATTGGCATATGATTTTATAAAGAAAATAATACATATTAAAATATTGTTCACATACAAAAAGAGGAAAATCTTATCTCTTTAATCAAGCAATGTTGGGAACTAGAAATATTTAAATAAAATAAGCCAGACACAAAAGGAAAAGCATCACATGTTCTCATTCATGTGTGGAAGCTTAAATTTCATCCATAGAAATAGTAGAATAATAGTCACATACAATAAGAAAATGCTGAGGTTAGGAGTGATAGAGGGAAGCTGTATAGCAGATACCAAAATACTGTTACACAAGAAGAATAAGTTCTGCTCTTCTACAGCAGAATAGGATGTTGGTAGTTTACAAAAATTGTATTTTTTACTAAGAGCTACATAGGAAAACTT
>NW_004524778.1:483952-495395 GCF_000260255.1 Octodon degus
TTTTTGGAATAATTTTGATTTGTATTTGATGAATCTATGAATAAAAAAATATACAAGAAGAACCAATGTAGAGAGATCATGTATTATAAATACATACTATGTAATATTTCATAGTGTATTAATGCTACAGTAACAAAACAACCAAGACTGGGTAATTTACATAGGAAAAAAAAAACTCATTTGTAACAGCTCTGGAAATTGGAAAGAACAAGAGGAAGATAGTAGCATGTGATGAATTTGTTCTCGTTGTGCCTCCCCATGGTGGAAGCTGATAGGGCAAAAAGAGCAATGAATACTGCATTCTTGCCTGACACAAAACTGGAAGCAAGTGACCTCTTTCCCTTCAAAAGTAAGATTCTCAGTAAAAACCTGACACTGGGTGTGATGGTGCATGCCTGTAATCCTAGCTCTTAGAAGGCTGTAAACAGGTGGATCACTGTGAGTATGATCTAGTAGTGAAACCCTGAACACCCTGTAGATCCTTCCCTAAAATACAAAACAAAAAAAGTATAATATTTTGAAATTACTTTAGAAGTTTCAAAGGGACATTGAAATAAATTTGAAATCTTAAGGTAGCATGATATGGGTTGCAGATCTCATTAACATTTTTAAACCATATATTAGCACAAAAAAGCAGAAGAAATGTTGAATATAATCATCTGTAAGACAAAATAAAGAATAGCTAAATATTTTGAAATTCTCATGTGATTTAAAATATCATATCTATAATCCAATGATGTCCTCATATAAACTAAAGTGCTACAACAAGAGTCAAGTTCTAGACCACAGGGCCAGGAATTTAGCTAGGTGTGCAGAACCTTCCTGGCACACATTAGGTCCTGAGTTTCATTCCTTGTACAATAAAAAAAGAAGAAAAGAAAAAGAAAAAGAAAAAAGAAACAATTTTTTTTATTATCAGAATATATTTATTGAGAGAAAGAAAGCTCTTGTCCCATGAGAGAGGGACAGGAGGGCGGGCCTGGGCAGGTAGTTTCCCCCCTCCCCCGGAAGTTGTCTCTTGCAGGGACTTTTAGAGGAAAACCATGTGGTGAATCAGGTCTAAGGTGGTGGAGAAGACATGGGAACTTGCTCAGTTGGGCATGAGATGGGACAAAACTATGCTCAACCAATGAGATAACAAGCACCATTGCTCAGGTAAAATTGATTAAATCCAGTATCAAATGAGAAAGTGAGTCAAGTTCATGATCAATAATTTTTTTCAAGTAAAAGAAATATAAGTGATAAAAAATCTGACAATTTCATGTTATTTTGCCTTCTTAGTATTGTACCAAAATAGGTAAGTTTTTCAGTTTTGGAGAAACCATATTATCACTTTTCATGACTGAAAGAACAAATATAAATTTTATTGCTAATAGTTAACTAAACCACCTTAATACTACAGGACCTGACATTTGCCATGTTACTGACACAATAAACAAAATAAATAGTAGCACTCTTAGATTTTCAAAATGAAAGCACGTGTCCAAACACAGTAATTTACACCTATATTCCAGTGTTCTTGGAGGCTATGGTAGAAATATCACAAGTTTGACTTAAGTCTGGAAAATTTAGCAGCTTAATTGGAACCTATCTCAAGATAAAAATACCCTAGAATTCAGTTCAAGTGAAGATGTTGGCTTCAATTCTCAGTATCACAAACTATCGAGTGGAGAGTGAAGCAAAACATTTCTAATGTTTTGTCTAATATGTATTTCAAAGTGAAACACTATCCAATTAGTAAAATATATGTTTTTAAAGATAAGATTCCAGAAAAATGTCAATGTACAAATTAGAATAACTTAAACAATCCAATAAAAACCAAATTATTTCATTCAGGTGGAAAGCTGCTTATCATAATGAAAATATTTGTCACTACAAATAATTTGTGCTGGAAAACCTCTAATAACTCTTTCCTCAGAGAAGTCAAATTAGTTGGAAAAACTCTAATCAACTTACTTGAGGCTTATTTTCTGACAATCATTTTGTACAATCATTTTCATTTTCGTCAGTAACAGTTATCATTTAGATTTAAAATATCTCTCACATTTCTTAGTGGAAGCAGGTCCTGATCAAAGAGGCAAGTCATGGGGACCATGACCTAGAAGGACTTTTTTTGGTACTCAGCTTCTATTTTACTTCTTGAGAAAAATATACACAGAGAAACATTCCGTCATGACAACTGCTTTCAGATTTTAGCAATATTTATAGGAAAAATTAAGAGTAAAAGAAAAGATATAATACAGAATCATTAATAGATGACAAATGAGGAAGCACCTGTAATATTGGGCCAAAATGAATTCAACTTCTACAGAAATTATTATGATAAAAAGAACCAAGTTGTTTATGCAAGAACTAAAGGAACTATTCTGTGGGAGCATCTCAGGAATCATTAAGCCCCATCCATCACAAGTTTAAGTATACAAATATACAAGGCTTTCCTTTGAGAGGAGGACTCTTAGGTTCCATGTTTTAAAAATGATGCCTAATGAATTGGCTCCCTCGGATTCATTTTCCCAAGTTCATCCTTCTGTGATCTCAAGCAGTCATCAAAGGCCAGGCCATTACTTGATCCAGTAGAACTCCATGGCATCGTTCATCTGATTCTGGTTTTATAGACATGCAGAATACAAGAGTTGAAGGCTTATGATGTTTTACACCAGATTTCAAAGGAAGGCATGAGAGATGAGGAAAGGTTCCTCTGAGAGGAAAATTCGTGAAGTGATGGTAGTGAAGCAAAAGGTGCAGTAGATACTCCAGTCATTTGGAGATATCTGTTATATGAATTTTCTGATAGAGAAAACTGTAAGCAACAAGCAGATCTAGCCCAAGAGAGACTATGTGGATTGTTATTCACAAGACCATAGTGTTGAGGCTGCCCAAGCCCTTTGAGGCTCAGGTCTTGGTACGAACTACCTGAGTCCTGGGTGTGGAGCTGAAGGAATTAATTTCTGCTTCCTGTGTTTTGGTGTTGCTTTGGTTTAACTTCTTTACATTACTTTATCCACCCATTGTGGAATGGAAATACTTGCCTTTGCCCTATGTCATTATGTATTGGAAGGGTTTAACTTTCTTTCTGATTTTTACAAGGGCTCACAATCAAGAGTTATTTCTTTTTTTTGTCTCAGAGACTTTTGACTTTTCAGCAGTCCTGTGACTGTTAAGATTTTGGTGATGCTTAGAGATGAACTAAGTGCACTTCAAAAGGAGATGAATCTGAGGCTTTTAGAGATCATGGGTACAAAGCCATGGGTTACAATTAAAGTGTCCCCTGAGAGTCTCCTACTGGGAGGCAGCCAGAAGGGCATGGCACTGGAGGCATGATCGGGGGGGGGGGTATTTTTCTGGTCCAAGCTTCTCTTTTCTGTCTCTATCTCCTGGCCACTGTGAGCAGCTTTCTTCCATGATTTCCATTCCGCATGTGGTTTCTGCCTTGAAGCATGGCAACTGTGGGTTGAACTTACTGAACCTGTAAGCCAAAGTACTCCTCCACTCCTTTACATTGTAGGCATTGGGAATTGTGAGTTAGAGATTTTAAACACATTGTGAGTTAAATACACTAACTATTGCCAGAGCTTTCCTGCTTCCTTCCCCTTTCCCTATCTGTTTGGAAAAGAGGAAGAAATAAAAAGAAAGATATGAACCCAAAAAGACAGGTTCATTTCACAACAAACTCCGATGGGACCACTCTTGCCTTGAGACCAGACCAGATCCTCTCTTCTGGAGCATGGAGTCATTTATAGGGTTATGGGGGCTGCTCAGTGAGAAGGGGATGTGACTATGTGACAAAACAATCTTGAGAGATCACAACGGTTTAAAGTAGTCCAGGGATGAGAGTTGGGGAACGGTGCGGAGTAAAAGCCTGGCTGTGTTGAGGGAGGGGTTAGCGCAGCCTTAAGTCAGTTTAGGGAAGCTGTTCTTTGATTCCTTCATTGTCTACAAATAAATATATTGCTTGATAGTCAATTATTTGTACATTTTTAAACAATCCACTCACAATTAGGATTAATTCACATTTATATATAAGCTATAGCTTTGTAGTTTCAGACTTATTGCTGGCAGTCTACTTAGACACTGAACCTTAATGATGCTGTCTGACTCCAGTTGGGAAGCAGTGTGTAAGGAGAATCATGGAAAGCAGAGGGTATCATTCCTTGTGGAGTGGAAGTTTCTATTTTTCTATTTCTTTGTATTTTAAAGGAAAAATACCATAAACATAATTTCAAAAGAAGATAATAGATGATTAATTATTTTTAATATAATGCATATTGCTATCTGCAAAATAGGTGCACATTGATGCTGAAAGTAGTCTCTGTGATGTAGATAGCCTAGAATCTCAACAGAGAGTCCCAGCAGAGCAGCCGCAAGACCGATGAAGTGAAATAGAGGAAGGCCGCCACTACAGCAGAGCAGCCCTGGGCTCAAGGACAAAGAGTTAAAGATAGACAAAGACATGTGATGGGATTTTAGATTACTATTCATGTAAACTTATAAATACTTATGACTAGAGCTGCATTTAAAAATAGAAATTTTTATCAATAAAAATGTTCAGCACCACACAGGCTAAGAAGAAAAATGATATTGCTTAAAAGTACACTAATGAATAGGTGATTTTAACTAAGAATAAATTTCATACAGAAAAAGTATGAAGAACTAGGCAGGCGATTTGGGGAATTCATATGCTCCAGTAACCAAATTGGAGGAATGCCCGAAGGAAAACACAAAAGTACTGAGAAATTAATGATATATAAATCAATTTCATCTGAGCATGTCCTAAGAGAGAATTAATTATATATTTATATCCTAACCAAATATGTTGTTCCTTATGTGGAATTTTTAAATCATTGTACTACATGGAGCCACACCCTGCTACTGAAGAATCTTTGAAACCCCACTACCAGACAGTGCTAGAGAGAGCTGCTTCTGTTTGCAAGGTATAGTATTTCAGGTCAGCAATGATCTACTGCTGGGTTGGAGGCTTCTTTCTTGGTGAACATCTCCTTGAAGCCATGACTGCTGGGAAGATTGTGATGCTTCAGTATTCAAAATTTTACAAGATGGAAAGGCTTATATTCCTACATGTGTGACTTTTTCTATTGCTTAGAATTGCCTCCGCTACGACTGACACATGATGGTTGCTCCATTGCTTCCAATTCTTTCTTAACTTGTTTGGGCCAGAATCCAGCTACTATTCTAGCAAAAACATTATTATTTTCTTTCTTTCCATACCCTCTGCCTTCTAGTCCACCACACTCATCTTGCCTTCCTAATAAAGGCTACCCATTGATTAAGGTATGAACTATAGAGTTAAATTGCATTAGGTGCTATTAAGATCTCCTGGATGAACATGGGGGTGTACGTCTATAATCCCAGCACATGTGAAGCTGCAACGGAAGGGTAGCTGTGAGTGTCAGGCCCACATGGGCTACAAATACAGTTCAAGGTCAATCTGAACCACACAGTGAAACCCTCAGTCATAAAAAATAAAAGATCCCCAAACAAAATCCATAATCTCTGTTACCACACAAGGTACATTACTCCAAAACTTTTCTTCCTAGATCTGAATGTAAAAGTCCTTGAAAAAGAACTATCAATGCAAGTACATTTTATTAAGAGAAGTATTCATGTATCTTCAAAATGATTATTCAAAAGAAAATAGGCACAACTTGCCAACTGCTCATCATAAATGCTGCAAGAGAGTTATAATGCTATTGTCATCCAGGAAACACATTTTTATCTCTGAGAGGCTAAAGAAATCTTACTAAGATCATCCCTTATTAGCTTCATTTTCTCTTTAAGTTTATAAAAATTGTTGGCTGTATTCACAGAGCAAAGAGAATCATCCTGCTTTGCTCTCTTACCCATCACTACAGCCTGGCATAGACAACACCTGCTACTTCTGATGTGAATAAAAACATATCATTTTATTCATTTTATGTTTCAGCACTAATATTTACACTTTCTCTTCATACAGCTCATCATAGAGGTAGCATGGCAATGGGGAGAAAAGCGCTGTGTCTCTAAATTTATCTTCATCACTGCTAAAAACATTTCAGCATGGACTAAAGAGAGATTTTTATTGAAAAGATGAGTGTGAGAAACCAACAAAAAAGCTCTGGCACAGAGTACTGTCAGTATTCCGACACAGAGAACACTCCGATCATTAGGTTGGAAAGCACCTCAAGAGAAAAATGAGTTAGGCTCAAAGAGCTTTTCTTTACAGAAAGAAGTGAGCAAGAGAGAAAAGGAACAAGTGTGATGAAACAGAAGGAGAGACCATGCTTTGTCCTGAGGTAGCTTATTCCTAGGAAGTGTTGCGAAGAACGAGTTGCATGTTGGCCAGAAGTAGCTAGTAGGGAAGGAGAAAAATGTAACCAAAGTGCTCTGCTGGTGTTTGCTTTCTATTTCAACCACCCTTGTTCTCACTGACCAGTGAAGCCAAGTAGTTCATTTATGCACCAAAGAATAAGAGTTTGGAAGTTCTATGTCAGGCTTTGTCATAGGTAAGCAAGGGGGACTCCAATAAGTAAGCAAATGGGACACTGTGAATCTTATCTAAGCCCTTAGGTGAGGGTGTTGGAACACAAAATGAGTGGAGTGACATCACTGATATCACTGTGACCCAGGATCATAGCTTAAGTAACAGTCAACTGTTCACAGTGAAAATTTATGAATGGACATCAGAAGTACTAAAATAGGTGTTAAAATATGAAATCCCAGTTTATATATAGCTCTTTATATTTATGCATTAAGTTGGAAATAAAACAGAGGATCTTTTATGAATAAAAGGTATAAACATAGTCTGTTAGCTTTATTTTAATATGTTTACCTAATTTACATATAATGGTTAAACACGCTTATGAGGAACATTGTAAGGTTTCAATCTATCTATCTATCTGTCTGTCTGTCTGTCTGTCTGTCTGTCTGTCTATCTATCTATCTATCTAGAAATGGCCCATCATTTCACACATATCTTTTGGTGTGAGAGCATTAAAATCTTCTCTAGTAGTTATTTTGAAATATTAAATTAATTTCTGTCAATCATAGTTACCTTATTGCACTGCATTTATTGTTTGCCTTCAAAGATATCCACATATATAAAATAGGAAAAAGAATATGCTCTATTAGTACTAAGATATTTGAAAACTTTAAGAATTATCAATCTATTAATATGTATATTCTAACAGATTACATATTATGAAATTTTCAGTGTAAAATGCACTATTCATTTTAATACATCTTAGAATATAGCTAGAATAAATGGTGCATGCTTCTTTTATTCATTCGGTGTAGAAAAATTCATCACAGTTATGTTTTGCAATGATCGATACTTTTTTGGTATTATATTATTTATTCCTTCTTCCTTTTTTGATAAGTCTTGTTTTTTTCTTTTTAAAAGAAAGTAAAAGTTAATCAACCAGAAAACATTAGAGACAGTACAGAATTTCACTATACAAAATGATAAGAATTCAACAATGGTTATTACATCACATATCGCTGTCTTCAAATCAGTTGTTTAGATAATCAGATAAAGCATGCAAAATTAATGTATTTTGCCAACTTCAGAAGTATAGAAGTTTAAGTGACTCAGCAGGGGCCCAGGGTCCTCACTCTTTAAAAATTCAGCCTGTGCAATAAGAGGGCACAGGTGTGAGTGGTATGCCTGCCCCAGAGCAGCAGTCTACTTACAATATAGGGAAAGGAAAGAGGCTTAGTCTCCCGCTTCTGCTGATCTCTACCACTCCAAACAATTGTCCCTCACCCTGCCTCCCTCCCTGCCTTGGAGCCAGCTGCCCACAGAGTGAAATCTTCATGAACTATGAGCTAAATAAACCTTTTCTTCCTCAATTTTGGGTGTCTTAGCAGGGAGAGAAAACTAACACATGTATAGACTACAACTCAAAATAATTACAGAATATACATCTCAACTGCTTGGTAGCTACAGCTCCTACGTAATGCACTGCGTGCTTTGAGCTAGCCCTATCTTCCAACACTGATTCTGCAGCGTGTAGCAGCATCAGTTTGGTCACTGTAACATATTTCGTACATCATTTCGTACATCAGTATGTTGATCACATCTATTCTATCAAATTATGTAAATTCCACTTACTGCAGGCAAATTAAAACACTATAAAAGCAAACAGAAAAGATAAGGGTAAACACAAGCTATTATTGATTTGAGAAGTTCCCACGTGAATGAATTCTAATGTAGGTTAAAACATCACATCTAGAGAAGAGAACTCACTGCTTGCTGAGCACAAGTGCTGCGATTATGAATCTATTCACCTCCCAGGCTTCTTTTCATCTGCTCATGTACCGCATAAAATATTCCTATTCCATTTTTCATAGAATCAAATCCAATAGTATTTCATGCTCGTATTTTCTTAAACTTTATGAATTTTTTCTATTAGCATTAAAATATATGACAGATAGATGAACTTTCAAAGGCAAAGCATTTTCATGTCACACCCCTAGAGTTTCCTCAACTAGTATAATAACGGGTTCATTATTCCTCTGAGTACTGAAAATGAGTGTTCATAAATAATTGAGTTTTTAAAACCCATAATAACAAGGGCATTTAAATGTCACATTTACTAACCAAAATCACCTTTTGTACTGCCATGTAATTTTAATATATCTTTCTATGTAATGCACATGACTTCTTTTTGTAGCATTGTCTCTAGGGAATTGTGGATTTTTCACAATTCAGCTAACAAGAAAAATCTACAGGAATCTTTGAGATTAATTGTATAAAAAGATGCTGCGATTCAATGCTGGGGATTTTTTAACCCTTATGTGGACCTTTGAGGATAGTAATGTGCTGGTTACTAAAGCATCAGAGATCAGTGAGGTGAACCCATGATCATTTAATAGCAATTAACAGGGAAATCTCTGTAACTCAGTTCTCTCTGATATGTCTGCTTTTGTCAGAGAGATTTCACTGTGACACTGTAGCACATTTTTTTGGCAACAATGATATGAGTCTGTTAAAAATAAATTGTGCAATAATGCACAGAGAAAATGGGGCTATTCAAAGGCATGCAATTTTCTGAGGGCCCTACAGAGAACAAAGTGGAGCATCTGTTGCAAAGGGGAGAACCAGCGCTTGATGTCTACCTGCATGCAGTGAAAAATCAACGGAGTAATCTGGGCAAGTGCTTTAATACAGCATTCCCTCCACAGGCTCAGCTCACCTTGTATTTAACCTGGACACAAGCCATGTCTATTAGACGAAAATCTGTGTTACAATTGTGCGAGGTAAATTAATAAATTTACAAGGTAACACTTTAACAATAGCTGCTTTATTAGATTTTTTTCTGTCTAGTCTACCAAAGAGAGTGTTAATATAAAACATTAAAAATAAAATATATTATAAATGCACCACAATTAGTTTCCCTAAATTGATTTCTGCATGAAATGATTATATTGGCAATGGATACCTACCAGTCATCTAAACCATGTCTATAGGAGTTTTATTTGCAACATTATGGATAAGAACAATGAAAAAGTTAACACTCATATAATAATCTAATCTGATCTTGAGTATTACTAAGTTTTTACTTCATGCTGTGAAATACAAGGATGTAAACATGTAAGTACACAGACATAGACAATGAATTATTTTTCCCTAAGCATGCAGAAGGTAGCATTTGTATTTCCAAAACAACGGCATTTCAGTTTCAACTCATTTTTCATGGGAATACACCAAGATTAATAGGTGAGTCAATTTCTAGAGCTGTAGCTCTAGAACTACAAACATTTTAGGAACAGCAGTGTAATGATTCTCGAGGTAGGTCATGAATATTCTGTATTTCAGATATTTAAAAATCTCAATTCTAACAACGCCAACAAGTTTTATAAACAGAGTGCTCTGCTATGATAAGTGAGTACAACGCTGAGGAGCACTGGACCCTGGAAAGGAGCAGCTGCTCCTCTGCTCAGCCAATTGGTCTTTCGGAGCGATTGCCTACCAGTCCTGGTAGTCACGTTATTTTCTCAAAAGTAACTAGAAATTTAAATTTTAATAGGATTCTTCAAATGATTATTATAAAAACAACAATCTACAGGCAACCTTCAGCCATGGTCAAACCTTTGCTCCAAGATTTTGGCATTTTATTCAGAAAACAGCAGTATGTTGCAGCCCAAAAGACAATGAGCAGTATCCCAATGCAGGTAAAGATCAGGAATTTCAACTGTTCATTTTTGTGCCACAGGCAGAGTGCCAAGACATGTCAATCATGGCTTCAGTTTGGTGTAATCAGTTAAATTCAAACAAAGAACATTGTCCTCAATTATCTTTAGCCTCCACTTAGCAACTCGATTTAGGATTATGTTTTAATTGATAATCCAGGGTCAACAGTCAAAACTGGTAGCTTTTGTAGCTGCACCAGAGGCCATGTGACTGTATTATGCTTGCTAACTCTCAAGTGACAGTGCAGCTACCAAGGGGGCTCTGTGGTGAACCTGAGTCTCCTACAGTCATTATGACTCATTTAATTTTAGACAATTTTAAAACTTATTAGAGAAAAACAAACAAAAAAAAAGAAATATATGAGAGAGTCACAAGACTCAATACAAATGAAAGCCATTGGAACATTGCTACTTTTATTGGGAAATTTAATGTAGAAAACAGTTTCCTGGGAGCTGAGAGGAAGAAGAAACGACATGTAGAAAGGAGCAGAGGGAATCATATGGAGGAAAATTGTTTTGGGGATGTCTGACTGAGATATAATTGTTACATTTTGCTTCAGTGATCACTTGGGTGGGAAAACCTAACAAAATCAAATAGATAGAGAGCGGAGCAGAGATTGCAAATATGCTACAAAACAAATTACAATTAATATATTTCTGTGTGACTGAGGGAAAACAGAAATCTCACGAAAGCATGACACAAGTGAGCCTGTTGTAAGAACACAACTTCAGCACCTATTTCTGCCTCCACTCTCAGTTAGCCACTGCTCCTAGTTCCTTTCTTACCTGAGACTCCACCTGTGTGGAGCGTGTTGCAGTGGAAATGCACGTGCAGATGGCATCCCATTTGCATTTTTAGTTTATAAGAACATATTTCTTAAGAAATAAGTAATGGCATATAATTTCCTCTTCAAACTTCCATATAAGAATTATGCTCCTCTCTGTTTCCAAATAGTTGCTTTAGTGTATCTATTCTCCAAGTATATATTTCCTTCAAAATAAAGCTTCTAAAACCCAGTTTACCTGTAAAATGTGTCTACTATAAATAATAAAATAATACTTGCAGGAGTGTCTAGGCTGGGACATTTATGCCAGTTACAGCTATGTTAGAAACATACACACCATCACTTATAAGTTATATGACTTTGACTAATTCACTGTACCTCTCCACTTCACTAAGTAAAGGCAACAAAACACTATCATGCAGAGTGATTGTAAGTAAAGATGCACTGTGAGCCTAGATTAGTTCCCTTCT
>NW_004524778.1:495835-497190 GCF_000260255.1 Octodon degus
TATGAGCATATAGATCATTTAAATAAAAATGCCCCTCAGAATTGTGCACTTTCATGAGTCATTAGCAGGAGCACATCAGTGGAGCCATGTCTGAGACCACATTGTTTAATAAAGGGGATCAGAACCTGAACAATCCTTGATCTGTTGTCCAGAGAAAATATTCAGTAAGAAATGGAAGATTCCCAATGAACACGTGCTAGAACAATGACTTTCAGAAAAGTCAAGTACAAGGGCCCTGAGCAGTGTGCATTAGGGTGCCGTCTGTGCACGTTGATGACTTTATGGCATGCTGTAACTATTTAGCTCAATTACGATGTAAGATATTTATCAGAAATACCTGAACATAATCATCAAATTAAATAGGATTTTGTTTTAAAATAATGCCTTGAGATGTTAGAAGATGATTTCTCAGCACTTCATAATGTCGCTCACTTTTCTGAAATCTTTTTCTGTGACATTTGTTTTGTAGACAAGGTGACTGCAGAGAGATGAAAGTGTGGTATTTGTGGAGTCATAATGTAAATGACATGTAGCTATGAAAACATTGGGGTGTGTTTCCATTACCAAGAAATGTTGATTGTACCCTTTAACTTCTAATTGACTTTTTGTAACCATTAGTTTTCAATTCAAACACACTTTTCTTCAAATGTATGAATAATGAAAGGAAGAAACATTCTTTATAAAAGCGCAGTACTCTCCCTTTTGAAACACATGCCACAGCAGAAAGTCAAAAGCTCAGATAATGAATGAAAAGCTGGCTTAACAAATAGTTATTATATTAAAATTAGAAACAAAAGATACCACAGAAATGCCAAGTATTCAAGGAAACAACAGAATATCACTTATAATTATCAAAAATCATTTTTAGAATAGGTGGACGTATACCAACAAAAGAAGATCCTGTACAAACAATGGAGACAAAATCAATTTAATTCATTTTATATATTATTAAAGGAAGCATCTGTCAAGAACTTAGAACAGTCTTAACATAGGAGTAATGCCTTTAAAATGAATCAGTAGATGGACAGTTGAATAAATACTGTTGTCAGTTAAAAATATTGTGAAATTATCACATTTACTCCTCTACTTAGGTAGATTCAAATCATTAGAAAGATATTATCTTATGGAATAGATAGAAAGAGCTTAGAAATGAAAGTGAATCTGAGAAATAGAAGAAAACCAAACAAAACAGTGATTCTAAAATTAGAAAAAAAATAAAAGAATCCACAGAATCAAGAGTTTGGGAACTCATGTGACAGCAAGCTGATGCACAGAATTTTGCTACCATAACTACTGTATCAGGAGTGAGCACCGTGGGCTGGTGAGGTAGCTCAGTGGACTAAGCGCCTACCAAG
>NW_004524778.1:514705-537464 GCF_000260255.1 Octodon degus
GATAGATATATAGTTACATTGTCTTAGTGAATAGAGGGATTTGTTCTAATAGTGTTTGTACATAGGATATTATGTCAGCATCTTATACAGCAATTAACCACTAGGAAGTATGTATGTAATGTGTTAATTATTGAAACCGTCCTCCCAGTTTGGTTTGAAACTGTCTCATCACTATTTATTTCTCAATAAAATTATGGGGAAAAATAAAAAATACATTTTAAAAAAGCATAATGCTGACTTTTTGATTACTTAAAATCACCTGTCTTTTCTTTATTTGTACTGAAATTAACCATCTTGGATTATCAACCTATCTCATCTTTTAGAGATGCTATATTTTACATTAAATACCAAAACTCTCAGCTTGACCTATTTTAAAATAAAAATCTGTAGCATGTTTAAGTTCATGTATTTGACAATTTAAGTAATGAATTATTATTTTATTAGCAGATATAACACATTTTTCACTACTTCTTTACCTCCATGAAAACCAAGAGAAGTTTTAATAATAGTCATGTAAAATCACTTGTAAGAAATATTTCTCTTTGAATCATATTCCTTTTAAACTATGTCATGTGTGGAACTATAGAAATGAGTCAAAAACTAAACTATTCCTTAAAAATACTTGTTTTTTCATACTGGATATTGAACGGAGGACCTCATACTTGCCTGACAGGCTCTGTGCCACTAAGCTGCAACCCAATCCATGAAGCACAGTTTTTAACTATAAGAAATAAGATAAATAAAATGGAAATTCATAGTTTTGAGCCACTGTAAGTGGTGCTAACAAAAAGCTGAACAAATGTAAAGCTCAGTGCAGTATGAAATATGTCTTCATTTAGATATTATACTACATTAGAATTCTGAACAATACTATATATTTAATTTCACATTTCTCTTAGCCAAATGAAGCCTGCTGATAACTATTTTTGGTTTTGGGGCAGTCATTGGGCATGTCATATAAATATCTCAAATTAGTACTGTGAAATCTAAATTAAAAAAAAAACTCTCATTTACATGGAGCTAACTATACCCACAGTTGAAGTGGAATAAGCACTGGAAAGAAGCAAGGGCTTTGAACTAGTCACGTGTGGACTTACAGACACGAGCAATTTAGAGTTTATAGTGGTCTTGACTGATACTAAAGGAAGAAAAGTGACAAACCAAATTTTAGAGGTACACAAAATAAAGATATTAAAGATGGAATAATGTGCCCCAGAGAGGGAGAGCAGACACCTGGATCAACACAGCAATAGGTTAAAGTGGTTAGGTGTAGCAAAAGAATAAATAAATTAAAAGCTCTTACTGGTGAAGTCTGGTTTGGAACATGGATGTGCAAAACTGACTTTTGTTTTATTCTAGTTATCTTAGAAGAAATTAACTCATGTATGAGCAATGAAATGAGTACTAGGAAAATGCAGCAATAGAATAATAATAGCAAGCATCGAAAAAGAGGATTATCTCAAGTTAAATTTTACTAACTGCACTGAAAACATGGAACAAAATTAAAATGAATAGATTTATTATTAGCATTAGTAACTCATTTGAGTAAACAAATCATAAATATTCAATAAATTCAATGCTATCATATAGCATTTTCAGTGCATTTCCAAGTAAGACAAAATATGGATAGCATTAGCTGTGACATTGATCCAAAATTAACAATCTCAAGTGAGGCATTCCATGCCAGTCGTGACAGGTGGGTTGGTTGTAGCAGAGTGTCTGTGGTAAGAGTAGATCCTCTGGAGAAGAGACTTATAAATAACAGTGAGGTTGTTCAAATAAATAAGATCACAATGAGTTTGAAAAGTACTCTTAAGAATAGGGGAGTCTTTGTTTAGGCTTCCAGTAGCAGAAGAAATAGCAAGTATCAATAAAGAGGATTACATCAAATTAAAATTTCTGCACAGCAAGGGAAAAAAATCAACAGAGTAAACAGACAACCTACAGAAGGAAAATCTTTGCCAGCTGCTCCTATGATAGAAAATTAATATGTAGACTATAAAAAGAACTCAAAATTTTAATAATACACATCAGATAAACTAATTAGGAAATGAAAAGACACTTGGAAAAAAGTATAGTGAAAAAGTATATGAAAAACATGTTTAACATCTGTAACCCTTAAGGAACATCCAAATCAAAACTACACTGACTCCAGGAGTGGTGGCTTGTGCCTTTACTCCCAGCACTTGGGAGGCTGAGGCAAGAGGATTGCTATGAGTTCAAAGCTGGCCTGCGTCACAAAATGAGTTCAAGACCAGCCTCAACTGCACAGTGAAACCCTCTCTGAAACAAACCCACAACCAAACAACCAAACAAGATACTCTAAGTGAGATTCCACCTCACAAAATTAGGATGCTTCTTCTCAAGAATACAGGAGAAAAATCAATGCTAGCTAAGATAAGGCAGAAATAATGCTTCTACACTGCTGGCAGGAGTGTAACTACTAATGAAGCCAATGTAGAAGTCGAGGTGGAGACTCCTCAAATACCTAAAAATAGAAATATCATTGATCTCTGTATTCTAGGCCTTGGTATAATCTCAAAATAGTGCCCACCTGTCCATTTTTAAGGACTCTTTATTCACAGCTGCTGAAATACAGAAACAGCCTGGGTACCTGTCAGTGCATAATGTGTAATGAAAATGTGATAAATGTATATCTAGATATAGATGATAGGGATATAATATACATATATAGATGTAAATATTGATGATAGCAAACAATAAAATATCATTCAGCCATAAAAATTAAATCATGTCATTTAATAAATGAAACTTGCTACCATGATTTTAGTGAAATAAATTAGGCTAGGAAAGTCAAATATTGCATGGTTTTTTTCATAGATGGAATTTTGAGAAAATGGAGAAAAATCACAAGAAAGTACAAAAGAGACTATGAGAGAAGATGAAGGTTGTCAGTGGGAGAAGGGAGTGAGGGGAAAATGGTGTGATGAAGGCAACTGAAGTGTGTTGAGCTGGGCAGATAGCGCAGTGGCACGTGTGCCTGCCTGGCAAGTGCGAGGTCCTGAGTTTGATTCCTGGTACCTAAATAAAGGTTGTGCTATGCATGTATGGACATCCAAAACTGAAGCACATTTTTGCTCAATTAATATGAAATTCAAATATCTAGAAAAAAGGAATGAAGGAAATAAAGTCTACACTGAGATAAATATTTAAGGCAAAATAAGAGAGATGGTCTGCATTTGTCTTTCTGTGTCTTATATTGGTCTGGATTAGAGAAATAAATTTTCAGTTGTGACACAAAATAAGTATGTGGATTGAATGTAGAGCTATTGAATGGCTATTATACTTAATGATATGAAAATTATTCTATTATGTTGAGTATTTGATAATAACAAACAATGCCATCACATCAGTTCAAATGTTGCTATATTATTTTACTAATGAAATAAGAAAAAATAAATGACAAATAAGGATTGAACAACAAAATATAGGGTTTTTTTCCCAAATGGCAAGGTTACACACATATTTATAAATAATCTATAGAAATTTACTATGGCTTGAATGGATGGGCTGTCTCACAAATATTGGTGTACTATTTGATCCCCAGGATGAGATTACTAAAGAGAATAACTTTAATAGGTGGGTCTAATGAATGAATAAGGTCAAGAGCATTCTACCTTAAGGATTAATCTGCCAATAAGGTCTCCTCTGATGGGATTGGTTTACACAAGGGTTGTTTTAGTTTTTTTTGTTTTTTGTGTTTTTGGGCAGGGTCTCATTACGCAGTTAGGACTTGTAGAGATCCTCCTGTTTTCTACCTCCCTAGTGCTGGGATTACAGGCATGCACCACCATGCTCATAGTCCATCACCAGCTCATCGGGCTTGAGGGGATGGAGTTAGCAAGGCATGCAGTGCCATGGATCGAACTCTGGCCTCTGCACTTACCTAAGCAAGTGCTTAGTCCATTAAGCTATATCACCAGCCCACACGAGGGTAGCTTTAAAGTGGTCTGCCCCACCTACTTTGGGTCTTCATCATGTGGCTGTTCTATTGCAACAACTTGGTATGTTGTAGCACAGCTAATTCAGTGCTGTTCAGACCTTTCAACCTCCATGAGCCAAATAAACCTTCTTTAATAAAGTACCCATCTTCAGGTATTCTGTAGTAACAAAACAAAGTAAAGTAGACATCAGAAAAATTGATCTTTGACCTCAGTATGAATACTAATTTTATTTAGATATGATACTATGTGCAAATTATTAATAAAAATAAAATGAATAGTTGCAGTATTTTTCAATGATATGAACAATTAAAATAATATAAAATACTATCTGAAATGATATTAGCAATCCTAAAATATAAAAGTAATACTAAATTATATACAGAACTTTCCCAAAATTTTTGAAATGTAATTAAATGTAATTTAATCCCCAGATAAGTGGAAATATATTTTAAGGGCTGGTATAATCAATGGTTTGAAAATTATTGCTTTAAAAATTTCTATATGTGTTATAGCTTGTGTTCAGATGTCCCCTCAAAGCTTCAAGGTAGAGCTTATTCAGATGGATGCATCTGGAGTGTGTGACACTGTGCTAGGTTCATGGTACAATCCTGGGCTCAAGGATACTAAGATTAAGAGTGTGAGTGCTACCTATCCTAAGTAGCCTGGATGACATATGTGGGCTACAAAGGGCTGTGATGCTTTTGCATGAACTCTTTTTCCATGAACCCTATTTTCCATGATGTCCTTCTACCAACACATCCTGCTTTGGGCCCAGCTGATTATGCAGTGAATGCTCTACAAGGAGTGAGCTAAATAAATCTGCCTCCCCTAACTTGTAGATGTTAGGTACTTTGCCTTAGCAATGAGAAAAGTAACTAAGGCAACATGAATTGAATATATGTCCATATAAAATTTCAGCACTGTTTACACATGGATATAAAACTATATAAATTTTTTCCAAAATTTATTTCCTAATGAAAAGAATGATCGAAGAACTCATATTAGCAGAATTCAATACATGTATATTAAACAAAATTATATGGTTAATTCATATAAACCTGTTTGAATTAAAGGATTTGAAATAATTTAGTGGGGTAGAATAGTTCAGAAACAATCTTACCATCATGAAGATCCCTAAATTATGCTATAGAAGGTTCAAAATTCCGTAAGTATGAACCTCTAGTCTGTTTCAGATCATATATAAAACCTTCTTCCAACTATAGAATGGAGGTGAGGTTATAAGTCTATCAGTAAACCATAAAGTTTCTAGTAGATCCTCTAGAAGAAAAGTTCCACAGTCCCGAGTAAGGGTAACATTTTCTGAATAAATTATTGTTAAGTATGAATAAATTATAAAATTTTAATTTAAAATTGTTCATTAATAACTTATTAGTGTGGGCAATATAGGATAGAGGAGAATCACAAACAAAGATCTAGTGTCAGGTTACATATAACTATTCTTAAATACTAAGGTAAAGATAAAAAGGTCAATCATAAAAAGAGATAAAAAATCTTGAGCAGATATGAAACCAAAGATACCCTCTATTTCCTCTAAAACTTTGAACTATTTCAAAAATAATTAGTTTCTACAGACAATTTAAACCTGTGAAAAGATATCACTATGCCCTTACAATAATTACCTGAGAGCACTGAAAGTTGTTGAGAATGTGCAGAATCTACAACTTATCACTGTGGTAAGAGTATAAATTAACACAATTTCTTTGGAGACTTCTTTGACATTAATTAGAAACTCCATCCTAGGAATTACCATATGAACGAGTAGTTTTTATTTCTTGAAATGTGCTCAGCAGCAATCTGCAGAAAATCATGAACATAATTCTAACAGCTAAGCATACATGTGGAGCTCAGTGGCACAGCCAAATAAAGAGGCCATGTGCTTAATCTTCTATACTATAAAAAAACACCATTGTAAGCAGCAATGAGTGCTGGGGAGATAGCTCAGTGGTCTAAGCACCTGTCTGGCAAGTGCAAGGACCCAGGCTTGATCCTAGGTACCACATGTTGTGCCCAAACCTAACCCAGGGTGTGCCCTTCAGTACACTGAAACCAGACATGGTAGTGTATGCCTGCAATCCCAGCACTGGGGAGGCTCAGACAGGAGAAACACTTTGCGTCCAAGTTTGAGCTGCATAGGGAGACTCTGCACCAAATAAATAAGTAAACAATAAATAAAGCCAAAAAGCAAGAACGAATTTTATATTCATAATAGCAATGAATATGAATTTCTTAACTACCAATAATTGAGGCAACCAAGCTGTCTCTCAGTAAATGAGTAGCTAAACAGACCCTCATAATCCACAGAGTGAAATGTTATCTGGTGATCAAAAGAATTGGCTGTGGAGTCGGGAAAAGAAATGAAGAAAACTTGAATGCCTATGGCTGAAGGAAAGAATTTCAGGTGAAAAATTTACCTACCTATTATATGTTTCCAGTGATGCATCATGTTGGAAAAGCGAAACTGCACAGATAATTAAAGTCTGAGGTGCTAACAGGGTAGAGAAGGTGAAGACAAGGGAAGTGGTCGGTGGTTCACAGAGCACTTTCATGGCAAGGAAATTTTTCTGTATTACACATAGTATTATGCATATGGCAAAACCCACAGAACTGTGTAACATAGTGTGGATCCCAAACCAAACTGTATTTTACATAACAATAGGTAATAGTTTATATCTAATTGTGTTGAGGCTTCCAAATTCATACTGAAGCCCTAACCCTAATCTTCAATGTATTTGGATCGAGATTTCAAGAGATAATTCAGGACAAAGGAGGTCATAAAGATGAAGTGCTAAGCCTATAGGACTGGGGAAATTGTTACAATTAAAAATATATATAGTTGTCTTGTTCTTTATCTCCAAGGGCCTACAATAAAGAAAATAACATGTGAACACACAGAAAGAAAGTGTTATTCTTCAAACCAAGTTGACAGCTCATTCAACCCCAATAATTTATGCAGTGTAATCTCAGAATCCCAGACTCTAGAACTGCAAGGAAAACACTTTTCCTTATGAAACCATTCACTTAGGCTGTGGAAGCAAGAACTAAGATAAATGTCAATATTACTTAATTGTAATAGATAACACTAACAAAATAAATTAGTAATAAGGAAAATAGGCTGAGCGTGGGAATTCTGTGTTCTCTGATTGTCTATAAACCTCAAATAGCTCTAAGAAATGAATCCATCAAACAAAACAAGCACAAATAATTCCATGTCACCATTATTTCTTCCTCATTCCTTTGGTGCCAAGTTTTTTGATGACAGAAGATTTACGCAAAGCCAATATTGATCTAAGAGGATCTTTGAATTTGAATTCTGCTGTTAGATGTGTGTAACCACATGAAATATATCAAAATCTTTTCATCATGCCCTCAAATTTTCAATAAGATGTGATGAATCAACTTTAACAATTACAGTAGTTTATCCTTATCCATGAAGTTTATGTTCCAATCCCCTAGCATATGTCTAAAACCATAGATAGTACCACTTTATACAGTATAAATATATATGTACAGTGGAATTCTATGCATAAATTTGGTATAATAGAAGATTAGCACAACAATAAATAATGAAAACAAATGATAATAAGTATATACTAATAAAATAGTTGTGAATCTGGTTTATCTCTCAAAAAATCTTAGTGTGTATTCCTGTCCCTTATATTTCTTATGTTTATGTGACCATTGTGTATGTCTACAATTCTGCTTAAAGGTACATATTTTCAATTATCTTACATGTCCAAAATATCTTTGAGAATATCTTAAAGCTCAAAAATTATTTTGAGAAAAATCTACCTACAAAAATTTATATCTAATTTGAAGGGATTTGTAGACACTGGTAGGTAAATCCAAAAAGCTTTCACTAAGGTTATAAATCTCTAATTTTCAATCTCTAATTTTAAATTTTAAGTGACACTGTCACTTGTGTTTCAGTGAATGCAGTGGCACACATTTGTAATCTTAGCTGTTCAGGAGGCTGAGGCAGGAGAATTGCAAGCTCAAGCCCAAGTTGGGAATCTTAAGAAGAGCTTGTCTCAGAACAGGTGCCATTAATGAGGACCACAGTTTTGAGTGAAGTGAATCAGACACACAAGCTTAGGTGTAGCTTGGTTTGTCTCACATGGAAACTGTCTTATGTCTGTCTTAGGAGAGCTGCACAAAGCATCCGGTACTGTTTGTTGAGAAAGAAAAAGTAGGTCTTCACTGGACATGATTTGTTCCCCAGGTGGCGTTGGGCAACCTCTGGAGACATTGTTGACAATCAGAACTAACGAGAGTAAAGCTTCAGGTGTGACCCAGAAGAGACAGTATATGTTGTGAGAAATCTCGTGATACATGAAACACAGTTATCTGACCCACAGTATTAATAGTAGAAAAGTTAAGATACTCAGCCAAAAAGAGCAGAGGACATGTTCAGCAAAACAGGTAAGTAGCAATTATTTTTTCAGAGAATGCTTGCTACAACTTCCCATGGATTATGGGAAGAGAAACAATCCTGCATCCTTGGTCAGGAATTTTGGAAAACATTCTTTTTAAATAAATTGTGAAAGAAACGTGTTCAGCTTGGCATGTACCATTCATTTCAATAACTGAAAATATCTATCTGGTCTCTTAATCTGGCAAGGATCTACTTAATCTTATTTAAGTCATTTTTTTCCAGTGAGGGATGGTTACTAAAGTTTTATTTTTTAACTTCATAAGGTAAAACAGAAAATTCCATTTGATCCTATATATCCTATTCTGAGCAATTTTTGGAATATTTAAAGACATATTACAGTGATAAATCCATGTTTATAGCAGCAGGATTTATAACAGTGAATCTGTGAAGTGTCCTAGATGTCTGACAAGAGACAAGAAGATGAGGAAAATGTGTTTACACCCAATAGGACACTACTCTGTTGAACAGATAAACTGGGAACATTTATTGGAAAGTGGATGCATCTGAGACCATGATGGTAAGGGAAATAAATCAGATGCAAGTTAAATACAGCATGGTTTCTCTCATATGAAAAATCCAAATTATAAATAAAGAGCGAAGTAAAAGACAGATAACAGGAAAAAGAGGGCTAAGGCATTTGTAAAAGCAATGTGGAGGAAGCGGAGAGAAGAGGGAGGAGGGAAAGAAGGTGAAACAAAATGAATCACGATGTGTCACATTTGGACCAACTCCCACTGGAAGAGTAATCATCAGGTGCTAAAAACGAATAGTGTGAAACAGTGTCATTTGCTGCAATTCATGAGAAAATTATTCAGTTTTAAGCTCTTGTGTTTAAAGCACATTAGGAAACCTATGGTTGACTACTTCTAGGAGAAGTCATGAAAGTCATCGTAACTTTGTGTCTCAGTTTCTCTTTCTTTCGCCTGGATTGTGTTACTCCAGACATTAGAAAAGGCTCCTTAGAAAAGTGACCAGGTCCGGGGACTCTGAAATCAGAATGTTATGGCAAATTCCAGGGCTGTCACTCATCAGCTCTGTGGCTTGGCATACTATTCAGCCTGTCTATGATTCAGTAGTTTTTCAACAGTACATAACTTGAAATTTATGACTTGTTGACTCCTAAAATTTTGAATGAACTATATTGTTTTTCAGATCACAACTGACATTGGTTAACTGAACCTACAGGAAGCCTAACTGTAGGGTAGGAAGGAATACTGTACTTCTGCTACATGTGCTAACTGTATTTTAGCTTCTATATTTATTTGATCAATAGCATATTTTGAGTGAGAGCTGACATTAATGTAATTAAAAAAGTGTAGTAAATTTATACTGCCAAAGTAACGCAACAGCAGTGCTTTTTTAAAAAAACTGGGCTGATTGTGTTGAAGTGTGTGTGTGTGTGTGTGTGTGTGTGTGTGTACATTTCTGTCTGAGAAAGCAAGAAAATGATTAAATTTCAGTGATGAAGGAACACTTAGTCACGTGTCAGTCAGCTTCCTCACTGCTGCAGCGCAAGCTGCACACACATAGTTTAGACGTGGAGAGCTTCAACTTCATTTCCATGAGAAGCTAAGCGGCCAGACATCATGCAGCAATGTGGGGAGGAATAAAACCTCTTAGCTCACAGTGACTGGGACTAGAGTGAAGAAGGACGCCAAGGCAGAAGGGGTGAGGGGCGCCTGTAGCCGTGTCCCCACGAGCCTCCAAACACACCGAGAAGTGTGCTCTGCCAGTCCCTGCGTCACATCGCAGAGCAGTTTACATCAATGTCAAAAAAAATTTTTTTGCTTGTTAAAAGCAAAATATAATTAAATATTAATCTCCTTTTTTCCACTCAAATTACTGTTTAACTTCATTTATGTTCTGAAATAATCCACCTAAATTATTTTAAAAAGCACTCAGTGTAGTGGTAAAATTATTTTCAAACCAAATTGATTGTGATTGTCATTACAGATAGTCTTTTATTACAGTCAAGAATGACATACATTACTGTTCAGATTTCCACCTGAGTCATTTGGAGACTGAAAAATTATTAGCACATATGTTAATTACATTTGTGTCATTAGGTATATGTGAAATTCTTCCAGATTTAATCATTATATGACTTGCCACTCATACTGTCTCTAAGCTTTTGAAAAAGATGAATGTAATAGCTTCTCTGTATTTTCTTTTTATTAACTTAAAATACGTTTTACTCTGAGTCTGATAATTTAAAATTAACTAGAAACACTCTATTGTAGTATTTATGAAAGAGCAGGAAGATGAGGAGAGATGGGGGAGGGAAGAGGATGACAGATATGCACACTAACTTCAATAAGTGAAAATATCTATCTCTTCTTTCAATCTGCCAAGGATCCACTTAATTTTATTTAAGTCAACTTGGAATACTTGCTTTACATCTAGGAAGAAATTCTGGTTTCGATGATTTCATCAAAGCTGAAGAATCTCCAAAAATTCCTAAGTGACCATTGTAGATGCTGGAATTTGAGAAATATAACAAATGTGAGTAGAAAGCAATGCCACTATTTTCTTTCCAAATTGCACTTTAAAACAAGTAGCATATTTTAAAAGACCCAACACCTAATTGATCAAGACACATTTACTTAAATCTTCCTAGATTTTGTGAAACTTCTGCTGTGACACAAAGAATTGAGCAGTATAATACCTGATGAAAATGTACAGATTAATAAATCAAGCAAGAAAAATCAAATTGCAAGAAAAGTTCATGGATATTTTTCAGTAAACAGCAACAAACATATTTATTTGTCAAAATTCAAAAAGTTCATAATATAATCCTTGAGGAAGGTTTTGATTAATATATGACAAAATTCTTTGATGTGTATTAACAAAAATGATAATACTAAGCATAACAATTTCAGAGTGTTTGTCTAAGAAATTTTAGTTTCTGTGCATAACATAAATTTTCATTAATTCAATAAATACAATATCACAATGAAATATTACTCATTTACTCTTTTATAGATAACAGAGCAGAGAGATTAAATAGTCTATTCATAACTGAATACCTTGTGAGTAATAAAGCCTCCATTTGAACCAAGATATTTCTATGTATGTTCTATTTTATCTCTCCATCAAGTTCATAGAAAACTGTCCTTAAACAAAAGACAGTTACTTACAAACTTCTCAACTACTTTCTATTGAATAGTTACCAGAAGCATAAATATAATTTAAGAATTACTACAAAATACCAATAAAATACTTGAAATTTGCCATGCTAAGTTTAAAGAGAGATTTTAAAATATAGACTTCTTATGTTCTTCAGTTTACTTTCTTCAGTTTACTTTGATATATATATATATATATATATATATATATATATATATATTTCTACTAGGGATCGAACTGAGAACCTTGTGTTTGCCAGGCAAGCATTTATTCCAGTGAGCCATCTCTCCAGTCCAACAAAATTTTACAGATTACTTTCTCAAATCCAACAAAAATTTACAAATTATTGACTTCATCTTATAGAGCCTTAATAATATGAAAGTTTTTAACGTTGTGGTGTCTTAAAAGATCTATGCTAAAAAAATACTTTTTTGTGTGCACAACTGTACACATCTTGAAGGAGTATAAAACAGTGTACAATAATGCTTATAGTCACTATTTAATCCGTTTTAATAACCACTGCAGTAAGTGCCCAATTTATAAATGAGTTCCATTCAGGGAAAATTGTAAGATTCATCCCTAAACAGACAAAATGAGTCTTTCATAGTACTCCCGTGAAAACACAATTTTGTATTTTATTTCATTTATACATTTATTTTGCAGAACTGGGGATTGAACTCAGGACTTTGCGCTTGCCAGGGAAGCACTTATTCCACTGAGCCATCTCCCTGGCCCTGAAAACACTAATGTTGATAAGTTAAGTACTTGGGGCTCGGGAGATAGCTCAGTGGAATGAGTGTTTGCCTGGCAAGCACAAGGTCCTGACTTTGATCCCTGGTACCATCAGTAAAATAAAATAAAATAAAAAAGGACTTACACTACTTTGTTTCAAACATAATGTGAGGTATAGAATAATCAACATTTTTAACAAAATAGAGGACCTACACTGAAGGACCTTAAATCCAGTTAGCGCAATATAATAGTATATAGAATAAAATTAAGAAATGATGTGAGCAGAAAATAGTATGAGTACTATGAAATAAAAAGAGATGGGATACAAAGAAGGAACATTTTCAGGAGAAAAAAATATCCTGGCTAATTCATATGGCTAAGGTTTGAAGAGAAGAAGGAAAACAGACAAAAAAGCAAGAAGCAAATAATTTGGGAAAGTGCACAAACAATACCAGGTTGATGACAACAGGGAAGTTCTAGGCCATTTTAGGAACTACTAGCTGCACAGATCTCCAGTTATGTAGCATGATCAGAAGACAATAATAGGTGGGAGAGACACTTTACCCATGGCTACACATGATACGTAGCAGCCACAACTTAAAAGAGGAGAGACACATTTTGGTTTATAGTTTAGTCCAGTCTCTGGCTCCAACATAGAAAAATAATAGTGGGAAGGTATGGAAGAGAAAATCTCAGTGTGTATCAGCTAGGAAGGAAATAAAGGACGGATATGGAGATGTAAAGATACCCTTTCAGGCCACAACAGC
Organism: Octodon degus; assembly: GCF_000260255.1. Taxonomy (NCBI): domain Eukaryota; kingdom Metazoa; phylum Chordata; class Mammalia; order Rodentia; family Octodontidae; genus Octodon; species Octodon degus. Next base: position 527,749 of record NW_004524778.1, read on the forward strand.
AGTGGTTTAGCTCCAGCCAGGCGGCATGGTTTGTGTCCAGTTGTTCCCCCAAAGCCTCACGCAGTCATGGGGCAACTTCTGGAGTTCATGACTGATTATAATGGGTGTGGGTGCTGCACCTGTGCTGGGGAAGGTAATTTGTAGTACAATGTAGGGAGTGGGGAGAGGCTGGCTAGCTGCCTGAGCTGCTGCCACTGCCTTCGAGCTTGCTCCTTCCTGCCACCATGAAAGGTTGCTCTCTGGCATGTACCAGTGTGCCTTGGAGCCAGCTCAGTATGGGCTGAAATCTCCACTGACTGTGAGCTAAATAAATCTATTCTTCCTTCATTTTGAGTGTTGAGTATTTGTCCCAGCAAGAAGAGAAGAGTAACTAATACACCAGATTTTGGCTCCTAAAGCACGTTCTGACATAAACTCCCCTCTGGATTAGTCCACTAACATGTTATTCCACCATAAGCCAATCATTTACCAAAAGGGGAACCTTTGAGTGCATGACAGCTTGGGGGAATATTTTAGATCTAAACGATAACATTCCAGCCCTGGTTTCCAAAGGCTTATACCTACTTGTTAAACAAAATGTATGTCATACCTCTCTATGAGTCCCCAAATTCTTAATAGCTTCAGGATTGTTGAAAATTCCAAATTAAAAATTCTCAAAAGTCAAAGAGATGCCAGGCACACTGTTAGTTACAGGACCTCATAAATTGAATAAGAAACTTAAATACTTCCAACCTACGATGCCAAAGAGTGAATATTCCCATTCCAAAGGCAAGTAAGGGAGAAACAGAAAGGAATGAGACCAAAACAAGAACAAACCCTGCTAGGCCATCATGTACTATGATGGACACCAGCGAAGACTGTGGTGAGAATTCAGTTCAAAAATATTTGGGCAGCCTGATCTATGGCCTTGCCAATTTCAACCCCTTTGCCTGTCTCTTAGAGTGGTTCCTCTTGCTCCCTGTATTTTTCCTCAGAAAATGGTTCATGTTCCTCCTATCTCCAACTTACTGGGGTTCCCAGTATACCCAGCTCCCTCCTGTGCTGTCTGGTCCTTGCTTTGGGTCAGCACAGTTTGAACCCAACAAAACAGCATGCAGCAAGAGTGGAGAATGGCCAAGTGTATGCTTAATGGAATAGAAGGAAAAGCTTTCTACTTTGTGGGAGGGGTCTATAAGACAGACACATAGATATTTAAATCCATTGGCTTTTTATTCAATTTATGGAACCGGTGAACATGGAAGAATGCATGGATGCTCCCGGTTCCTGGTAGCACTCTGAGGTTCAGAAAGCCAGCTGCTTTGCTTGCACTGCACTTCCTCTAGGGCTTCACCCAACTGTTTAGGGATCTGTTCTTTATCCTTTGTATTCCATTAGTGTCTTGTGGTTTATTTAAATTCATTATTTGGACCTTTGGCTTGTCAACCCACTTAAGCACTGACTCTTAGTTTACAGCAGAATTACTTTTCAGAACCTGTGCTCTCTCTGCCTATTTTCTGTATCTCCTGGCTCTACCACTTCTTTTTTGTTTCACACTAGAAGCTTCACAGGTTGCCTTCACAGGAGCTCATTTGCTGGCCTCTAAAGCTTTCTGAAATCTGATGGAAAGCTCTATGATGCCGCTTTCTGTGCCTTCTGCAAATCAAGAAGCAGCATCACATGGGTGATGTTAAAGTCTGCTAACAGGTTGAGCAGAACCTCGGTCAGGTCGGACTGCACTGTAGCAGCCTCTAAGTTCCTGGATGGCTGAACACATCCCTAGGAATCCCTGTACAAGCAGGGAAATTTTGAGTTTTTTTTCAAAGCAAAATCTCTTTCCCTTCACACATATACATACACACACATACAAACACCCGTATTTTGTTTGCTTTACTAACAAATCTTAATACAGAATCCCCAAAAGATCACTTGCACCCTGAGTAGCTCATAAGTACATATGATTTTTTCCTTAGAAATGAGCTGACCCAAGATATTAGTACAGAAACTGAGAAGCCTATTGGCCAGAGATTGTGGGAAATGAGACTGATTTCTCAGGCTTTGATTTTTTAACAATATCTATATTGCCTGGAATTTATCATGTATTAAGCGTTTTATTGTTTTCTTTTATTACTAAACTTTCAGGGTGTTCTTGTTAGAGCCTAATTTATTTTGTCACCCAAAGCAGGTATTCAAATGTATGTGTCCAAACTGAGAGATAGTTTTCTAAGAAAATAAAGTTTCTTATGGGATTTTGATCTTGAATATTAAGATATTTGACAGGAACACTCATATTTATTATATTAAGATATACTGAATATTAAGATATATCTCCGATTCCCCTAAAACTACTATCTGAATCATAAAACCAAAAAATAGAAAGCCATGTATGCAGTGGAGTGTTGGAATATGAGACTATGACCTGAGGATGCCAAAAGTGTCAGCAAATGAAGAAATTTCACAAATAGTTCCTCTAATGATTGCATTTTCTATTAGGAAGAATTATAGAATCTTTGTTTTCCAGAGTTGTGTGCAGGAGCTGGGCAGTTACCATTTCATTCTAACACTAAATATAAAGGTGAACAAACAGAATGACAATGACAATTCATCTTAAATAGATAAGAGAAGCCAGGTCAGAGGGAAAGCTGCAAATACACTTTCTCCGGTCTCCTGCCCGTGTGCATACTCAATTAGCAGAAATAGCTAGGAAGATAAAAAGCATAACACCTTCCTTAAAAAGATATTCAAGGGGAAATGTCCAAGGGAAATGAGGGTGGAATCGAAAAACTAAATTGTATTTGAGAAACTGTTGGAAACTCAATATATATAAACCTTAGAGATAGAAACTCTAATCCTGTGTACTTGTACAGGGAATTCTTGCCTTGTTTTTTATTTATTTATGGCTTCAAGAATGTGGCAGGGATCTCATGATGAACATTGAAGAAAAATCTCATCTATCTTATGAGGAAAGAGAAAACAAGCCATGTGAAGCACACTTGAGCATGGTTTTTTCTTGCCAATTCTTGCCCTCAAGAGAAGATATTGAAACCTCTAACAAAAAAAGCACACAATTACTTTCTGACATATCTTTATGGATGTCCATCACTGCTCATCAGAAAGACTGAAAGAAGAGTGAGAATATAAAAATACCACTTAGATTGGGAAGGGCACCCATCCTTACCATGATATTTGACAGCCATCATACAGAAGAAAAAATTAATCTACTGGAAAGGGTACAGCAATGCCTTCTAGCCAAGTTAGACTCTTTTCTTTTGATGAAAGTATAGGAGAAAAATATGTCTAATGCTTTGAGAAAGAGAGGAAGTAGTCTGGAAGTCAAAATTCTAAACTATTAACCCTAACTGTTAGGGGAAGAGAAGAAAATTCTCTGTCACATAAGATAGAACACAGAAAAAAGGCTAAGTTTGGAACATGCAGAAGGAATAGGAATGAATGCTGAGAAAAATCCATCAGCTATCAGGTGAAGAAGACAAACCCGAGACTGAGCCTCAAAACATAAAATAGAGAAAACTTCATATCCCCCACTATAAGTCAAGCCAGCATATTATAATAAGTAAAAGTGTGTACCACTATGTGAGGAAGCAAAACTATGAATATAAACTCCCTCTAAAGAAAATCAACTACACTGAAAGCCCAAAGCAGGGTATTAGAGAGAGGTATAAGTACTGTAAAATTATTTTATCTGAAGTAATCATGCTAAGCACAGGGTACCACATCACTGTAGGTCATTGAAACCAGTGGTACTATTATGATAATTTCATAAAAATCAACACAATAAAAATCACTACAATAATTTAAAACTTTAACCCAAGAAGAAATTTGTCCCATTCACTCTATCATGTGCATGAATATATAAGAATGTGTGTATATATTTATTCACACACACAATCTCTTACACACACATACACTTATACACACACACACACACACACACACACACACAGAGAGAGAAAGAATAAATAGTGTCATTTTCAGGAATAAGACTACTGTGGAAAATGCCCATCAAAAATCACAAGAAAAAAATAAGGAAAAATATCATTGGCAACACATTTGGGAAAGACAGAGTAGTAAATCAACTCTGAACAATAAGGCAGAGCCCTAGCAAGGTATTTAAAGTAGCTAGGACTGTTGGTGGACACAAGGGCTGTTTCTAAGATTTAGCTATGACTAATTGTGCTGCAGTAAATAACAGCAGGCATGTATCAGTGTAATATGTTCTTTGGGAAAGATAACCAAAAGAAGGCTATTTGGAACAAGTGAAATTTTTACTTTTAATTCTTTGAGAAAATTCCATACTGATTAACACATGGTCACACTAGTTTACATTGCCCCCAATGATTTAAATTTTTTCATCACAGCTACATCAGCATTTGTTGAATGGGTAAAGAAAATATCATATTTATAAATAATGATGCACTACTTAAGCAGAAAGAAGAATAAATTTGAGGTATCTGTATGGACACACATTGAAAATCTAATGTTTATTGAAAAAAGTCAGATGTACACAATTAAATACCTTATGGTTTGTCAGGTTTGAGTATCTGAAGTATGAATAAATAGTAAAATAAAAGATTGATAAAAGAAAACAAGGATATAGATCTTTTTGTGAATAAGAAGATGAATGGTCTGACACAGGGATAGGGGAGAATGAGAAAGTGATGTTAAGAGATTGAGACAGGCAATAACTACCTTAAATGAATTACATTAAAATTAATGTAATCATTCTATGTAGGATTAATATTAAAGTGGTGAAATGGGATCTACAGATGGAGGAAGGAAGTTGGGTGTGGAAAGGAAGGGAAATAAAAATGAAGACATCTTCAGTATATTTACATGCACCCTAAGATGGATATACACATCATGTACTCCAAACATATATTAATAAAACAAACAGTAAAAGGAAAAACAAAAAGCTACAACAAATATACTAAAACATGTAGAGGAGAAGATAGACAACATGGAAGAGAGAATTCTTTGTCAGGAAGAGAAATTTGTAAGAACAAATTAAATAGAAGTGGCATACTCAACATCATAATATAAACAATGAATGATTTTGATGAATACTCTAAAAGTAAATGAGAAGACATATCAATCGGAAACATCTAAACTGAACCACCAAGACACAAATATTCAAAAACATATAACAAATACAGAAGACAACGTCCAAAAGTTAACCACCTCTAATTAAACTCCAAGAGAAAAAAAGAGAGAGTAATTAACATGATAATTGGACTGTAAGTAAGTGTACAAATGTTCCAATATCATTAAGAACAAAAGTACAGAGGAATAAAGAACTTATAGTACAAACAAAAGCAAACTACAATGGAACAGACTAAAATACTAGTACTACTAGTTCAACTGAAACATCAATTGCAAATGGTTTAGCACTCCATCTAACATCAGAAGCAGCCAGATGGGACAAGAAATACATGCATGATATATTCTGCATACAAGAAACTCAATCAAGGTATGGTAGTACACACCTCTACTAATATGGAGGAGAGGAGCAAAAGTTAGCAGAGGCACAACAAGAGAAACATCTTCCTCAGGAGCTAAGAGCAAGACTTGTGGATTTTCTGAGACAAAGGATCTACAAACTGCTGCACAGAGTTTCAGGATAAATCCTGAGGGGATTTGACTGAACTTGGCGATACAAAAGTTACATTTCTTGTTATATAGATCTTGCTTTGTCTTAGTCTTAACCATCCAGCAGAAAAGTGTAAAAATGAAGTACAAAAAGTAAAGCCATATTAATATGCTGAGCTGTAAAAGACTCAAGTCAACAGCTTCTGTTGTTGCCAATCCTATGGAAAAGCCACTACTATTATAGACTACTGGATTATATTGGAATATTTTGTTGAATTCACACACCTACAATATTTACATGACAATGTAATACCCTTCTCTGACAAAACTAGACAAAAAAAGAGGATAAAAATGTCAATTTTTTTTTTCAGAACCGGGGATTGAACACAGGCCCTTGCGCTTGTCAGGGAAGTGCTTATTCCACTGAGCTATCTCCCCAGCCCAAAGAGAACACAAATGAAGGACCATTTTGTATCTGTACATTCAAAATAGGATAGACATACAGCTACTTTCTCTTAAATCAATGAATAGAAAGATTTGTTCTAATAGTGTTTGTGGACAGAATATCATGTTTGCATCTTGAACTATAAATAACCACTAAGACAACAATGTGCAATGTATTAATTATTGAAACTGTCCTACTAATTGTTTTTTTTTTTTTTTGGTACTAATTGGTTTTTAAAGTGTATCATTGCTATTTGTTTCTCAATAAAATTATTGAAAAAAGGAAATTCGATCTCATGTTCAATAATATGCATTTAATATAAAAATATAGAAGAAGGACATGCTCAGGGACTTCCATGCAGACATCTTAACCCAAGGGAGAAGAACTTGGACCATATGCAACCTAGAATCAAGATAAGGAAATCGGTCAGGAAGGCCGGGTTGCCTGTAACCACACTCCAAACTTGTAGAGCCACTTGAGGGTCTAGAGTCCCCCCAGCTGGACATCTGGTACCAAAAGACCATTTTAGTTCACACAATGTTCACAGCCTCCCTGATTTCATCTTTACCCCGTAGTCATTTCATCACCTGTTAAAGTTCTTGATCACATACTCTGGCACACTGGGCTAAAAGAGGGTGGTCCTCACACTGGCAATCTGAATTAGATTGTAGATCAAATATCTTCTACCTCAATCATGCTAAAGCCTACACCACCAGAGATCTAAGCAAAAGCCTCAGACTCAAAAGATAGGAGACAGCTGTGACACTAGTGACAGCTTTTGCCAATTGATCATTATCAGGGTCTCTGTTCATGGTGACCACAAAGAAAGATCCAGGCAGAGCAGGAAGGAGTCCCATGCTCATAATCACAAAGGCAGCAAAAATGGAGGTGACAGAGATCTCAAATCACAGGTGGGGTGGGGGTTGGGGAGGTGGGACTGAATCACACAATGACAAATGACCATTCACAAAATAGGTGTTTTTAGTATAGGGAATGCAAACTGGAAAGTGCTGTTGTTGTTGTTACTGTTGTTGTTGTTTTTGTTCCTCCAAACACAAAGGACTTAGGGATCACTGATGAGGTTTCTACAGCCTCACAAACCTCGACCCAGATGGATCAGGCCAAAATGCCCAGGGTGTCCAGAGGTCTGAGCCCAGAAATTTTGCATTTTCAAAGTGCAGACAAGAAAGGTCCCTAGATGAGTCATTTGTTTTCAAAAGTGAAAAAAAAAATCTTACTTAAGCCTGTCAGGTAGTCTTAGTTGTTTCACCCTGTATCTCTGGACACTTTTCCACAGACCTGTTCCAGGGAGCCATCTAAACTCAGCCAAGGTGCCTTCAGCTGGCTGGGACATTGGCCTTAGTTCCAGGTGGATTCCACCCCTTCTGGACCTTCTGCAGGGATCTTACTTTGTTGTTGTAAGTACGTCTTTTCTAACAAATCACCTGTAGAGGCTGACTGTGGAAACAAGCAAGTTCATTAGCTGGCTACCAGCACCAATCCCTATGGGCAGGAGGATAGGGTCTTTTATACATCTAGTTCCAGATCCAAAAGGTAGTTGCTTCCTTCCTTAAACAGAAAGGGCAACAAATGACACTTTCCATTTGGGTTGGAGTGCAGGGTGCACCCAATCATCTTTCAATAGAACATGGAGTGGTATCAGATTAGGCAGCTGTTACAGTCATTTACAGGAAACAAAAACTTAGGGAAATAGAAACTTGAATCTTAAAAATGACACTAGAACACAAAGTGGCATGGATTTGGTTGCCTTTCTCATATCAGTTGATGAAGAAAAAATATTGTAATTAGTAAATTTACAATATAAAGCAGATGTTTAAATATGCCTTAAAGGTGACAGGATCCATGGTCTAATTAAGTAACAAACTGACAGCCAACATCATACTAAATGGACAACAACTGAAAGCTTTTGCTCTAAATTAAGGAACAAAACAAGGATATCCACTCCTAGACAATACAGTTCTGGAAACATTAGCTGGTGAAATGAGACAAGGAAAATAACAAATGGAATAAAGACAAGCTAGGAAGACATTAAATTACCATTATTTCCAGATGACATAATATTTTGCATTAAGAAGCCCAAATGTTTGACAAAAGATTTCTAAATCTAATGACTAATTCAGTTGTTTATCTGGATATAAAGTTAACGCTCAAAAGTTAATAGGATTCTTGGGGCCAGCAAGATAGCTCAGTGGACTAAGTGCCTGTTTGACAAGCATAAGGGATCAGGGTTCCATTCTGAATTCCGCATGCCATGCTAGCCCCACCCCCAGGGCACACTGAGCTGGCAATCAAGTCTAGGTGTGGTGGTGCATGCCTATAATCCCAGCGTTGGAGAGGCTGAAAACAGGAGGATCACTGTGAATCCAGGCTGCATAGTAAGACCCTGTGCCAAATACATAAATGAAAGAGAAAAAAATCAATAGGATTTTTATATACAAATATCAAACTTACTAAGAGAGAAATTAGGGAAACCATGCCTTTCATAAGAGCTGAAAAAAAGAAAGAAAGAAAGAAAGAAAGAAAGAAAGAAAGAAAGAAAGAAAGAAAGAAAGAAAGAAGAAAGAGAGAGAGAAGGGCCTAGGAATCAATCTAATCAAGGAAGTAAAATGTCTTTTCACAGTACTTTGAAAGATCATATCATAAGATCATATCATAAAATGGAAATACATCCTTTGCTCTTGGGTAGGAAAGCCAACAGTAGAAATGGACATACTCCAAAAATTTTTACATAGACAATGCAATTTCAATCAAAATTCCAATAACATCTCTCACAGAACTAGAAAAAACATTAATAACATTCACTTGGAACCAGGAGATATATAGAATAGCAAAAGCGTTTCTGAGCAACAAAAACAAGGTAGAGGGTAAACAATATTACAAAGCTACTGTGATGAAAACAGAATGTTATTGACAAAAAAGCAAACAAACAACAAACAACAAAGAAACAAAACAGACCTACTGATTAATGGAACAGATGAGAAGCTGTAGAATCAACTCCAGCACCACTGAGATACTTTATCTTTAACAAAGGTGTCAAATACGTTCATTGAAATAAAGGATAACCTCTTTAATAAATGTTGCTAAAAAACTGGCTATGCCAGCTATTCCTCAGACAAAAACTTAAATATGTTCAGTATCATTTATCATTCAAAGATGTAAATTAAAACAATACTGTCATTCAGACACCAGAAGTAGTGCCAATTATCAAGAAATCAGCTAATAACAAATACTAGCTGGGCTGTGGAGAAAAAGCAATTCTTTTGAACTGTTGGTGAGGATATAAACTGAGGCAACCACTGTGGAAATCAGGGGGAGATTCCTCAAAAAGCTAAGAATGCATGTTTCACTTGACACAGACATCATCCTTCTTGGCATCTTTGCAAAAGAATTAAAAACATACTGCAGAGACATATGCATACTCATGTCCATCGCAGCGCAGTTTCCTATAGGTAAATCATTGAAAGAGACCAAATGCCAATCAATTGATGATTGGATGAAGATTTTTTTTTGGTATATTAGAGTACAACTCAGCCATAAAGAAACATAATTTAAAGCCATTTATAGGTAAACAGGTGCACCTTTAGACCATACTCTTAAGTGGTATAAATGGGACACTCATATGTAAATATTGCATTGATTATCTGATTTGAGATACTGAAAGTTTAAAAGA
>NW_004524778.1:537612-538730 GCF_000260255.1 Octodon degus
TAAGAATTGACATATATCATATAAGGTATGAATTCCATATGATGACTGTGAACTTTATGCATATCTAAACTATACTAATAAACTTAATTAGTAATAAAATAAATTATAGCAAAGATGTTTCACCAAACCAAGATTATCAATTAAAGGAGCGAAAATATAAAAATGAATAAAATAATCAATTTGATGTTGGACAGTATAAAGGCATGTTTCCTATTTTAGCTACCATTGTGAAGATTCAAAAATATAATTCAACAGCAGATTTGAGCAAGTAGAAAAAGAAGCATTCAGTTTAGAAATGTCTACTCAAATTATATGCCTTGAGAGTAAACATATACTGAAGATGCACAGCTCCTGAAAGACTTTAATAAGATATCTTTAAATATATCAATATTAGGAGAAAAGAAAAGAAAAAGTTTAAAACAAATTTCCCAAACTCCTCAAATTTCCTAAGTAATATCAACATTGCCTGCACATTTAGTAATCTAATACCAGCAACACAAAGAATCATACACTATTATCAAACAAAATTTATAACAAAAATCCATAATTGTTTTAATATATAGAAATGAAGTAATGCATCAATAGAACAAAAAATGATAATTTTATTTTTATTTTTTTATTTGATACAGGGTCTCACTACACAGTTCAGACTCACTGATCCTTCTGCCTCAGCCTCCACAGTACTGTGATTATAGGTGTGTGCCACCAGCTCAGGGGTGTTCCAGGCTATCAAGGTATGTGATACCAGGGACTGAGCTCAGGCAGGAGAGATAGCTTGGTGGTCTAAACACCTGCTTGATGCTTTATTTATACTTGAAAATCATCCAGTGTATACTTATGATAACAACCTCTATGAACACACTCAACCACCTGATCTTTGACAAAGGGGCCAAACATACTCACTGGAAGAAAGATAGCCTCTTTAACAAATGGTGCTTGAAAAACTGGCTCCCTACATACTGAAAACTAAAACTTGACCCAGGTCTATCACCATGCACTAAGCTAAAGTCAAAATGGGTTAAAGATCTAAACATTAAAATATAAAGAGTAGGGGCTGGAGAGATGGCTCAGTGGTCTAAAGCACCTACTTGGAACTAGCTTGGCAAAGCATCAGGGAC
>NW_004524778.1:539040-543080 GCF_000260255.1 Octodon degus
CCACAAATTTCAAAAAATCTTGACAAATAAGTACTCAGACAAAGGTCTGCTCTCTAGAATTTATAAGGAACTAAAAAAAAATAGGGCCCCAACATTTAAAGACCCAATCCAGAAATAGGCATCCAAGATGAACACATACTTCTCAGAGGATGAAATTAAAGGAGCAAATAAATATATGAAAAAATGCTCCACATTACTAGTCATCCATGAAATGCAAGTTAAAACAACATTGAGATATCATCTCACTCCAGAAAGAATGGTTATCATAAAGAAATCAATCAACAACTAATATTGGAGCAGATGTGGTGGAAAAGGAACCCTTCTCCACTGCTGGTGGGAATGTAGACTGGTGCAACCCTTATGGAAATCAGTGTGGAGACACCTTAGAAAACTAGGACAGGAAATCCCATTTAAACCAGCTAGTCCCCTACTGGGAATTTTCCCGGAGGATTTGAAAACATCATATCATAGTGATATATGTGTGCCTATGTTTATAGCAGCAAATTTGTGATAGCCAAATCTTGGAAACAACCAAGTTGCCCATCACATGATGAATGGATGAAAAAGATGTGGTATTTTTATACAATAGACTATTACTCAGCTATAAAGAATGATAAACTCAAAACCTTTATATTGAGTGGATGCCACTTAAAGACATACTCATAAGTGAAATAAACCAGACACACATGTGTAAATATCATATAGTTTTCCTAGTACAAGAACTCAAAAGAAGAAATACAAATAGAAAGGTATAATACAACTAAAAGGAAAGCAAGAACTTGAGGATTAAACAATTAAGAGAGGGAAAGGAGAAGAGCTAGGAAACATGACAGTAGCAAGTCATACAGTTATATATACAAGATGTGTAAGGCAATTATCCTGAGAATCCTCAGAAAATGTTTGAGTCTAGCAGTTGATTGGAATTCTTCTCACTCTGGCTAACTATATATACTGACACCTGGAAACTAAGCAACTGCACTGAAGATGGCAATTTATAATAGTAGGTTCATGCTCAGAGTGCCTATCATTCTTGTCTTCTGAATATGGACTGCTTGCCATGACATGCCAGTGCTGTTTCTCAAGTAGATGATTGTTCAAAAAGGAAGCGGGGGGGGAGAGAGGAAAAGGAATATTGCAGGACTGTCCTGCTACAATGTTGTATATGGTTAGATTTCTGGACTTATGTGTAAACATAAGAATTATGTGTAGTCCTATTTTTAAATTATATTTTAATTTCTCAAATTTTTTTCATCATATTCTATAGGGACTTAAACTTTAACATATCAATACTTGATGAAAAATACCTGTTCCATGTTATGTCTAAGATTTTTGATATTCAGACAGATAGTGAGGTTAATCTAAACAGCCTAGGTTGTATGGTAATAACATTAAGCTTCTCTTCTGGAGGGTTAAAATTCTAAGTTTGCAGACTAAAACTTGGACAAAAAGGAGGTCCACAAGGAAAGCCAACATTTTGGCCCTAGCCTTCCAAGGTCAATTAAGACTTAGGACATATCAGAACTTGTAATGTAATGTCGTGTAACTCAGTTGTGTCCCAAATTTCCTGATCAAGGAAATTACGGGGCCAAAGAGGAAAGTGATCAATGATGTAGAGTGTGTCTAAGGAGAGTCACATGGAGATAAAACATTCTCTCAGAGAGCACATAGGCCAAGCAATTGCTGTGACTCATCCTCATGGCTGACACTGACAAAGGATCTACAATCTGAGATACACTGTCTCAGAATAAATCCTGACAGGATTTGACTGACCTTATCAGATCCAAAAGCTACAATTCTTGTTGCATAGGTCTTGATTTATCTTGTTCTTAACCATCCAGCACAAAAGTATAAAAACGAAGTATAAGAAGTAAGCCATGGTGTTATGTTGAGCTGTAGGGGACTCAGATCAACAACTTATGACACTGTCACTGAAGCAGAAGACCCAATACTATTATGGAATACTGGACTATTTTTGAATATTTTCCTGAGTTCACACACCTATAATATTTAAAAAATTTAACTAAACTAAAAAGGGGATTCAGATGATGGGCCTTTTGTGTCTGTGTATTCAAGGTGGTTAGGATAGATATATAGGTACATTCTCTTGATGAATAGAGGGGTTTGTTCTAATGGTGTTTTTAAATAGGATGTCATGCCTGCATCTTGTACAAACAGTGACCACTAATGAGACAGTATGCAATGTGCTGATTGTTGGAACTGTCTTACCAATTTGATTTGAGACTGTCTCATTGTTATTTATTTCTCAATAAAATTATGGAAAAAAAAAGAAATAACCAAAACACTTGTATTAGATGGAACTTGCTCAATTTGAAAAATATTATCTTCAAAAACTCCACAATGAATTGTGTTTTATGGAAAAATATTAAAACTTTACACCTAATAATAGAAATAAGACGAAGAAATTTATTTTTGCCACATCTATGTTAGACCTTCCAGCAATGATAACAAGAGAAGCAAACAAAATAAATGTTATCCAGATAGGAATGGATAAAAGTAAACTATCTGCCATGATAGACTATAGAATCCTAAAAAACGTAAGTATAGATATCCATAGTAATTTCTATATATAGTTATTAGGAATAGGTAACTTAAGTACAGTAGAAAGATGCAAGATTGATATACAAAGTCAACTGCATTCTTATACATCAACAATAAACAATATAAAAACAAAATTAGGGCCTGCAAAATAGCTCAGCAAATTAATGCACCTGTTTAGGAAAGCTTAAGCAAGTACACAGAGTGAAGTTCAATCCCAGCACCATATGCTGTGCCTGCCCTTCCCCTAGGGCGGGCTGAGCTGGCCAGAGTGCAGGCGTGGTGGCGCACACCTGTAATCAAACTGCCTGGGGAGGCTGAAAGCAGGAGGATGATCATGAGCCCAAGCTGTGTACTGAGACCTTGCAACAACCAAATACATTTAAAATAATAGCTTAATAAATAAATATTAAGAAAATAATCCAAAGCTGTGTATGTGGTTCACAAATATGATCCCAGAACTCTGGGAAGCTGAAGCTGGAGAACAACAACTTAGTGTGGCCTTGACAGTTAACAATTTTGCAAGATCCTGTCTCCCATATTAATGAGAATAGTAGCAGTAGTAGTGATAAACTTAATAATAATAGTGTCAATAAAAGCAGTATGAATCTTACTCTGTGGGAAGACCTTTAGTTCAGTATTAGACACACACACACACACACACACACACGCACACAGAAAATTTGTCAGTAGCCCCAGTAAAAGAGACTAAAATACTTAAAAATAGATGTAATAAAGTAATATGATAATAAAAAATATGAAATATTAACGAAATAACATATTTAAGTAAATTAAGAGGTACCTAATATTTGTGTACTAAAAGAATCAGTGTCCTCAATGCTACAATGCTTGCAAACCCGACCAATAACCCTCTTGTTATTCATTTATTTGTTTTGGAAATGCAGAGAAATGAATCGCAACATGAATGTTGAAAATCAATTGGCCTAAAATAAAGGAAATACTATTATAAAAAAAATTCTAACTTTAAAACTTACTAAAAAGTTGTGCCTAGCAAAATTGTATGATACACTCATAGGAAAGATCTTTAGAAAGATGGAGTAGAATTGCTTCTGGAAAAATATTTCATAACTCCATGGTCAACTGGTTTTCAAAAATAGTGCTAAGGCCTTTTATAGGAAATGCTCTTCATAGGAAATGTTGCTGTATTTTTGCATATTAACATGGAAAACAAACACCTACAAACAAACACCACAGATTTTAAAGACCTCAACTTATATCTAGGCCCATATTAAATTTTATTCCATGATGAATGGCATAAGTATAAAAATTAAAACAGGACATTTACAGAAAATCAGATAGTAAAGAAACTAATGAATACAAATCTTTATGGCTTTGTTTCATGAAATGATTTTTAAATCTAACAAATTCTTTCATGAAGAGATTTTATCACTTGACTTCATCTAAATGAACTTTCTTCTGTGCTTTCCAGTGAAGAGCAAGTAACAAACTTAGTATCAGAATAT
>NW_004524778.1:544656-545337 GCF_000260255.1 Octodon degus
TGACTTAAGTAGATGAATGGCTCCCTGAGGTATATCTTTTCAATTGTAATCAGTTCTGATCAATCATTGCTGCTAAACATTCACCCAATCACTGGCAGTTAATTATCCAGATATGTAAAATTAAAAAAACATGTTTCTGTAACCAGTGAAAAATTGTTTTCTACTTCTTTTTTTTTTGTTTGTTATCATTGCCTGCCTACGTTTACTAGATGAAGATCTTATAACCTTTACTGATTTTAGCTCCTGGTTGCTTCATGAATCTTTCATGAATCCTTTCTTTGTTCAAAGACTGTTGAATTTAATCTGCATGAATCTTTAATACTTCAGGAAACTGCATTAAATGCCCAACAAAGTAAGTCTTAAAATCAACTATATATGAGGAGGTGAACATTGTCAGTGAGAAAAAGTAGAACTGCTGATTAGCAATTGATTATAATATAACAACTTGAATAAGAATAGTTTAGCGGACTACTAAAATTCTGAGTGTGTCTGTGGGTTGTTGATGCACGGGCTATAAACTGAAGAGGGAAGAAGCACTGGATGTGTGCAGCACCAAGCAATAGCATTGTAGCCTAGAGTGATTAATAAGGGAAGAAGAAGAAGAAAAAAAATTTCTATCCTCTATTTTCTTCTTTGTAGCTCCAGGCTTTGTCATTGCTTTTGGACATTTGTCTCCAGTTC
>NW_004524778.1:546254-554187 GCF_000260255.1 Octodon degus
AAAGGTTCCTGACTTTGCTTTAAGAAGAGAGCCTCAGGGAACCATAGTCAAAAATAATGACTGCCTGGGAGACTTGTTTTACAGGATTCGATTCACGGTGCTCAGTCATGCAGGCACCAGAAGACCTGCAGCCATGACATGGAGTATCCCAGCTCCTGCTTGAGCTAATGGCAGACGCTAGTGTGGTCCTCATGAGACTGGTTTTACTGGCATGCAGAAAAACTCCTATTGACATTTCAGAGAAAGGAGGCCAGTTGTATGTATGTCCAAGAGGGCAGTAAGAGTAAAGTCATAGGTGTAGTGAAGAAGCAAGAATCATGTAAAGTCAAGGAAAGCCAAAAAGAGGGAGCAAATCCAGCCCAAGAAAGAAGCCATGATGGCTACATCCACTGGCACTGCTGTAAGAGATGAGCCACCCAAGCAATTTGGGGTCCACATCTTGCCACTACTTTCTGAATATGGAGTTACAAATTTTAATACTTGCCTTTCTGGGATTTGGTCTTGATTTGACCCCATTGGTTCCTATCTCCCTACTTCTCCCTTGTGGCATATGAATATACGTCCTTTGGTAGGTAAGTTAGAAGTGTTTAATTTTGCTTTAATTTTGAAAAGGGTTCACAGCTAAGACTTTGTTCTATAGTTTTCAGTGGGGACTTTGGGCTTGGAGGTTTTAAGTGTTAGAATTTTAGCAATCTAGTCGTTCTGAAGGACTAAGCAGATTTCATGAAGAAATATGCACAAATCATCTAGGGGCTATTGATAGAATGTTCTGGTTTATATCTAGATGTCTCCTCAAAACCTTATGAGCTCACACATGGACTTTTGAAATGGATTTTTGATTGGATTATGAGGGCGTTCTAGCTCACTTGCTGTTAAAAGTTGGGTTCTATTTGGGGAAAAAAAAAAAAAAAAAAACAGGTCACTGGGAGTTTGACCTGGAAGAGTTAATCTCTCCTACCAGCTCCTCCTGTGACTGTGTGCTTTCATCCATCATGCACTGAGCAGCACTTCCCGCGTTGTTACAGTTGGCCTTGCTACCTGCCGAAGTGCCAGCTGACTATGGCTGGAAATGCATGACAATCTAAACCTCTCCTCCTTTATCTGTTGTGTGATGTGTATTTGCCCAGCTGCAAGAAAAATGACTAACACAATATACTTGTTCAAATGTGTGTATTTTTAAATATTATTTTCAGATCAGATAATCTTTCTGAGCTTCTCATCTATATATCAAGCTGCCTATTTTGTATAATCAGCCTATAATTAAAACTCATCATATTGAAACAGAAATAATTATTTTGACAAATTAATGATTTGTCAAATAAATCATTTGACAAATGACAAATCCTTACTCAAATATGCTTCCCATTGTTTGTTTCTTATCCAAATCAGATACCCTGATACTATGTTCTTTTTTAATTTTCACTCTTTCCTTACTCTTAATCAAAGCCAATTTGTATTTGATGGAGACATAAAATATATTTGAGAAGAAAAAAAGGATGCAGAAAAGAAGGAAGGAAGGGAAGGGAAGGAGAGAAAGAGGGAGGGAGGAAAGAAAGAGAGAAGGAGAGAGAGGGGAGGGATGGGAGGAGAGGGAGATGGACAGAGAGGTGCAGGAGAATTTGCTTCTGGGAATAGAACAAATGTCTGAATAGTACTAAAGCTGTCCCATGCCTCCAGTTAAGCTACATTAAATATTAAAGCAACTTTTAGAAGCAAAATTGCACATAAGAGCAGAGTTTGGTGTCGGTAAGCTAATCTCCTTCTGAGTCATGCAAGTTAAATATTTTTAGAGCAATTAAATTAGATTGATAGAGGCAAACATGTCATAAACTCTTTCGTGTTTACCTCCTTAAATTTTATGCCCTACATCTTGGATCTTATTTATATTTTTTATATGAGTCTGTACTTACGAATTCATAATTGTTTGTACTCTCAAAGGCACTTCATTTCTCTATATTTTATGTCTGGCTTTGTTAAATCAATTAATTTCAATTGAAGTTAGCTAAATAAGTCACAGAACTAAACCCAGAAGACCACATCCATAAAGATACACCACTGCACTCACTTCCAATGAATATTTAGTAGCATCCATTTTTCTCAATCTGAAAACCTACATAATTTATTATTTAAGTCTGTAAAGAGAGTGAAATAGATTAGCCTTAAAACAATAGCTGCCATTAACTAAGAGTAGAAAATGTAGTAAACTGAAAATAATGGTGTTGGTGAGAGCCATCCTGGCTATTCAAAAATAAAATGTAAATAGAATTTCTAGGAGGTGTGACAAGCCCTTTCTGTCTCCACCCTTTACTTTGTCCCTGTTTCTGTAGAGTTCAACTTGTACTTAGAAACTGAACCAGAGCTACATGTCACTTGGTTTTGCACAACAATGAACATGGGTATTATTGAGGTCAGTTGAACGATATCATCATGGCATTTGAGGCTATTTTAGTGCTTCTTTTGCCTCACAGACACCAAGTTTCCCGGAAGAATTGGTCAATAAACCAGGGTAAAATAGGGAAGGTCAAAGAAGAAAAAAATCTAATTGGACCACAAAGGAAGTGTGGTGCAGCTGGTGGTTATTACCACTTATGCCTATACCAGAAAGTTGCTCAAAGTTTGTAAATTCGCATATTCAGTGCTACATCTTGATGTTTCTTCACTTTCAGACTAATGGCATATCATTTTTTCCTTCAGATAATATTTTAAAAGTCATGCATGTAAAAATTTTTGATGTTCATTCAGGGTGGGGAAACCTAATTTGTTTTCTTGACAGTTAAAAAATAGTGGATAATAAATCCTGGATGATGCAAGGACTAAATTAAACCATTAATTTCTTACTTGTTATAGACTTAGAATTTGTAGTTATATGTTCCATGGACATCAAGGAACTATTCTATAAATCTGATTTGCATGGATCAATTAATTTAATCATCTTCTCTAGATAGGTATTTTACTTTTTCTACCAAGAAATAAAATACGAAAGTTCACTGAGAAAGAAAGAGACCTGTCATTTATGCAAATATGTTTTCTGACCACTTAGAGATTAAAAAATAAACAAAAATTTTGTTGATATAGGTCAAAATCATACATCTATAAAATTGAAATGCAATTATAATTATTTTCAAGTATTATTCAAATACATTACGCTGATAATCTACTTCTGAGTCACTTTTCCAACCAAATTTTTCATGAGAATTGACAATATCCTTTCTGGTAATAGTGAGAGCTTGAGCTAAGATGTTTGTTTTAAAACTTACAAATCAAACAAAAGCTAGCAATACTGTCCTCTTAATATTGCTTCACTTATTCCCTCCTTTGAGATTCTTGCTCAATGTTGTCTAATTCACAAGCTCAACAATGACAGCCCATGTTAATCTTTAAAATAGATATTAGCTAGTGTTGTTATTTAAATAAGCCTCTATACTTTTGTTGTTCATTCCACAAATTTTGAAGCTTACTATTCACTTTCCCAAAAGGCATACATGATAACAACTCATAATGCCATTATTATGGGACAAATGATGTTACTTTTAAGATAACAGTAAGTATTATATACTTTCTGATGTGATTTATTAAGCTGCATAGATCATGCTTATAGATGTACAGTCATTACAATACAGGGAGTACTCAGCCAAAGGCTGTCAGACACAACATCCATGCTGTTAACAATTTCTAATTAAATCTATTTACTATAAATGCTTGAATATTCACTACTCTGCAAGGGAAAAATAAGAATTTCAAAAAGACTTTGTCTCATCTACTTTTTTCATCTTACTTCTGTTACACTTCTACAACCTGATGATAGTAGCATCAGGTTTGAAGCATTCAGTCATTCTAACCCTGTGAATTATTGGTGTTCATACAACAAATTCTTTCATGTTTGGTCGAGAACTGTTCTAGTCTAGGTATCTTTTGCTCCTTTAACAAACAAAACTTTACAGCAAACATCCTAAAACGAGACTTTGAAGAATAATTCCATCTAGGACTTTAGGTAAGTGTTCAGAAGCCACAGGTAATGGAACAAATCTTCAGCCCATAGTTTTCTTTTTTCTTTTTTTTTTTTTTTTTTTTTTGCGGAACCGGGGATTGAACTCAGATCCTTGCGTTTGCCAGTCAAGCGCTTATCCTACTGAGCCATCTCCCCGGCCCCAAGCCCATAGTTTTCATGAGATTTTTTTTTTTAAAATACAGAACACAGTATGTTACATACTTATTGACGCACAATGGCTTAATGAGTGGACTTTTATTCACTCACTATGAACATTTTTATTATGGTGCATCAAATCTTTAGGAAAGTCATATTATTCCTAATGGAATTAGGCTATTAAATGTATTTACCTTTCATCACATAATTCCTACTGATTCACATAAACTAGAGTCAAATGGGAAGACACATTCTACTTTAGTTTTTATTGAGGAACATATCCTGTTAAGAGATGAAATGGGAAATTTTACTTTTAGTAAAGAGATGAAGATGAAAATGATGATGCAGTGTAAATAATAACCTAGATGAAATTAAAAAGAAAGACATTTCAAGACTTTTTCATACTTCCGCATTAATTACACCATCACCTGTGATAGACAGAAAATAGGCCACATCAATGTCCATTGACAGTTGAATGAATAAAGAATATGCAATATGTACACAATGGAACATGTTAAACATTAAAAGGCAGGAATTTCCATCATTTGTCATGACACAGGTGACTCGAGAGGTTGTTGTATTAAGTGAAATGCCTTGACACAGAGAGACAAAAAAAAATACGTGATTCCACTTATATGAAGAATCTTAGAAGTGGAGAATAGAGTAGTGGTTTGTACCACTTGGCAGAAGGAAGAAACAGGGAAATGCTAACCACAGTGTAAGTTTCAATTACATGAGATGACTGACTCCCAGCACTTTACAGGCCAGCACAGTGTAGTGTCTGCTGTAACAGTGCTGCAGGCATCCTTAGTCGTTGCTAAGGAGTTAGATTCTATGGTAGATGTTCTTGGCAAGCTCACATGGACAAACACAATACGTAAAGGGCAAAAATTGAAAAAATATCCAATGTCATGAATTAAAAACATTATTTAAGAATATCAATGACCATACAAAAATATCAAACAGCATACAAGATTATTTGGGTAACAAATAGTAACATGGTAGTTTTTAACATATTTTTCTGTCCAAATCACTAATGCTTCTGAAATTTTTGTAAAACAAAAAAAGAAGGAAAAAGAAAATAGGGACCAGGGAGCTGGCTTAGTGGAATAAGTGCTTTCCTGGCAAGCACAAGGGCCTGAGTTCAATCCCCGGTTCTGAAAAAAAAAAAAAAAAAAGACTAAAATAATAATAATTCAGAAATGTAAAAGAAAATAAAAGTTTTTGGTTTTCTTGGGTGTTCAGGGTTGTGTATGTGTGTGAATTTCAAGGTTTGACAAAATGTACACGTGTTCTCTAGTAATAGCTTGATAGGTGTTTACAAATCTTAGAGTTCATTTATACGGATTAGCTCATCCTAGATTCACACAATGATCTTTGCACTAAGGACCATTTTATGAACAAGAAGCCATGGCTCCATTATTCCATGACTGACACTTTCCAGAATCCACTTCCATGATCTTCCTATTTTCATTATCTCTTGAGGACATTGACTCAGTGTTAATGCTATTCTTTCATCTATGGGGCCATCTATGGTGTGAGAAAGCTGAATGGCTCACTATTAATATGATTCCATAAATGAATAATCCTTAAAGTAATTTCATATAATTTATTCATCCCCACATGAACTGCTGTACTGTACCTTCTTTTAGTATGGTTCAAATGAAATAATCTGCAATACACAGCCATGGTCCCTACAACTTGGTCAGAATGCAGTCCTTATTAAGATTCATCATTTCAGCAGTATTTTACTGGTTTTCTTTTACACTGTCTCATATTTACATGGTTCGATTCTATGCTAACATTGAATAGTCTGTGTAATCCCATCACTTAGGTTGTAGAGATTTATTGCTTACATGGCCTCAAGGCATAGAAACAGGATGAAAGCTTAAAGCTCATCTTAAGGCATGCTTCCTTAGGAAAATATTTTATCTTTAAAGGAATACTCTAATTGTTGTTAGTATAATTCAAAGGGAGACATCCCTGACATGAATTGTTCTATGGAAAAAACTGAGTTAGTTTAATAATGCTCTCTTTCAGACCACTTTTTGGTGAAATGAACTGAATTATCCAAAACGAGCACCCTGGATTTCTTGGTCAACAAGCCAGTTGAAATAATTTGGAGTTACCTTTATCCCCTCTCCATCATCTTCTCAGAAGACGTTCTAATCACTTTCAACTACCCACAGGACATGGGGCATAGAGCATCTCATGTGTCCCAAGTTGTCCAGGGACTGTGCCACTGGTACTCCAAAATAATCTCTCAATAGCTAGCACTGAAATTCTGCTCTTCTTGAAACTAACATCATTTCATTTGCTTCACTGAAAAGACTGGTCTCTCAGCCTTGTAACATGAAATGAGGAATAAAAGGGAGGCAATGTCCTCCCACCAGAGAATGTGCCCCCTGGTACACCCATGTGCTCCTGTGTGCATCTATGTGCACTGACAGATCTCTCTCTGGGGACCGAGGAAGTCGAGATCTCCTCTCACTGTGCTGACCTAGTCTTGTAAGTAAGAGTTAGTTGAAATCATCCAAATTTGTGTCTGGGAAGGTGTAGTGACTCAGAAGGAGCCTATTCTATGCAACATAATGCTTATGGAATTCTATCTTCTGAGCCACAACTTAAAAATGATATTTATATCCAGGCACATTGAGTGATTTAGAAACAGTTTGCACTAAGTCATGGATTTCCTCTTATAACTAGTGTACAATTACCAACAAAGTATTAAGTAGCAAACTTCATTCCAAACTATAAATAACTTTATTTTCTTTGCTTCTCTATAATAGTGTAATAGTGGTTTGCTTGTTTAATTTTTTTTTTATTTTAAAGAGTATACAATGATACTAAAACAAATATTACAAGTGATACAGAATTGCACTTAACAAAATAATGAGTTTAATAGTATTTGTTGTAATGCATAGTGTTGTCTCCCAACTATATGCATGCAAAAGTGAAAGAACAAAGAAAAACAGAAAGAAATATATAAAATAAAGGTGAGAAAAAGGTTAAAAAATTGAAAAAAAAGAGACCAAACAAACTAAGTATCATCTGCTCCAGAGGTCCAGCAGAAATCCACAGTATAGTTGTCCAAACCAACTTATTTGCATATATTGATATTGCTCTTTCCCTCATAACTCTTCTCTCCTCCTCAACTCTGTAATTTTTTTCCTTCTGAATAGGTTTGTTCCCTTTTCCCAGTGTCTATTGTACCCGTCAGATTTTCTTTTCTCTTTCAGGTTCTCACAGGAAGGAGACATAGCAGTTTAATCAATAGAAAATAGTTGTTTTTATTTAAGCAGATCTCACAGCTTTTGTGGAAAAATTCCTTCCTTAAAATATAGAGTAGGCTGTTACTTTTCTTTGAGTCACATAACTTCCCAATGAGAAACATTTAAAACAAACACTAATTATAAAATATTTATCTCATTATTTCCACCTCACAAAAAATCTCTAATTTAAGATAGATATTAATTTTTCAATATTACCATATAATAATTTGATTGCATAAATATATTCTCTTTATGATTAGATGTTTTCTACTATAGCTATTTTATTTTCTATACTGTATCTTAATTTCTGAAAGAGAATAATACCCCAAATGCCAAAATCTTGAATTGAATATGAATGCTTGTGATGCTGTGTATTTGTACATTAATGATGCTGTGTATTTGTACTCTCATATGCACCAGAAGGTTTTCATGACTGGTTCATGATTATTATGTAATGAATCATCATTTGCATTTAAAATCATTTAACTATAAAACAAAAGGAAAATACAACTGTGGT
>NW_004524778.1:557012-558481 GCF_000260255.1 Octodon degus
GGGAAAGATTCCAGTTGTTTTATTCTCCCTAACCTCCAATAATTCAAGTTGCTCCACTATATGTCTCAATCTGCCTATTTATTTTTGTTTAGAAATACTGAAATGGACAGTTAAAAAATTCAGGGACAAATAAATGATGACAAGGCTGATTATATTAGGACCATCATGATAGAGATCAGATCCATAGCAATATAATTTTGTAATCGGCAGAGAGATTGAGATCAGCTACAAATACTGATGGGCAAATGAAAATTTATAGCCCGATAGAAGAATGAGTGTCAGTAGTTCAGAAATTACCATGGTCGATGCAGCGGGAATAAGAAGGAGTTTGCCAAAACTGACATCTTCTTGCAGAAGATAGGCAGGGTGATGAGACATAATGTTGATCAGGTGAAGCATGAGAAGCCAAAATATATACTAAGACAAATTATATTTTTATATGTGTATATATAAAGAAAAGTCATATCTTAAATATATGTGTGGATGAACACATAAAAAGACAGACAGAGTAGTCACTCCTTACGTACTCATCGTTGAGCCGACATGTGAGGAGCATGTGTGGATGGCTAAAGTCATGGGTACTAACAGATCCCATACATATATTTGTTTTCTATATTTTAGGGAAGGGTCTACAGGGTATTCAGGGTCTCACTACTAGATCAAACTCAGTGATTCTCCTGTTTATAGCCTCCTAAGTGCTGGGATTAAGGAGTGCATCACCACACCCAGTCTCAATCGCCCTCTTAGTGCACCCTGGAGGCAGGGCCAGCATACCAGGCCTGGGGATTGAAACCCCAGCTCCTGTGCCTGTTTGCAGGTGCTTTAATCCACTGAGCTATTTGGCCAGCCTATCCCGTGTATATTATACCTACATGTCTGAGCAAATGTAATTTCTAAACAAAGAAATGTCAGCAACAAGTAGTAAAGTTGAATAATCATAACAATGCATTAATATAAGACATGAATGATGTGTCTTTCTCTCAACTTACCAATCTTATCGTATTGGGCTCACCATTCTTGTGATGACATCAGGTGACATAGTGCCCACAGGATGAGGGGAGGGGAGGTAAACAGCATAGGCACTGTGGTATCATGTTAGGATACTATGACCTTTGGGCATTAATGCAAAGGGGACCCATGGGCCCATGGCAAAGCCCATTGGGAATGGAAAAATAAACCCAACATAATTGGAGTTGAGGGAAAAAGTCTTTCACAGACTATTTCTGAGATCAGAGTTTATAGTTTTAGAAGATCTGAAGACTCATAAGACAAAAGTGGAAAAAAAAAACCTACTGGACAGTAGAGAGCAGGAGAAAGGGAAAAGGTCAGTTGCAACTGAAATAAAAGAACATTTGTATAAGGGTAAATTTTTTTAAAAAAAGATGAATATAACAATGAAACCAAGCTTCAGGAGCTTTCAGGTTAGATCAATTGTCTAAAGCGCCTGCCTGGGAAAACTCAGTCTGGCT
>NW_004524778.1:559891-560821 GCF_000260255.1 Octodon degus
CGAGAGAGAGAGAGAGAGAGAGAGAGAGAGAGAGATAACTTCAGATATAATGATATAATTCTGGGGTAAAATTGACAGGGGTAGGTAAATAATTTATGATTACTGAGAAATGAAAATATCAAGGAATGTTCCAGTTTTTTTAAAAAAACATAGTAGGTCACCAAAGGAGGATTTAATTGTAGTCAGTTTAAGCTACTTTTATTCAATCAAGGAGAAGCCTCAAGTCCACAACAGACATAAAGGTATCAAATGAGAGTGGTCATCTGTGTGAGTTTTTAAACAAGTCTCACAGACACAGGTAATGGTCTTAGTTCCTCTCTCATGGCTGAGAAAAAAATACCTGACAATGATGAGTCAGAGTTGGAAAGGTTTATCCTCACTCACAGTTTGTAGAGGCTTTCATCCATAGTTGGCTAGCTCCAAGGGAGAGCAAAAGGCAGTAGCAAGCAGAGGCTTGGCAGAGGGAAAACAGTTGACAGTGGGGCAGAAAAGACACAGCGAGCCTCACTTCCCCTTTTGACCCCTAGAATACAGGGCTTTGGGATGGCGCCATGCAGATCTAATGTTGTGCTTCCCATGACCCTTACCTAGAACTATGCTCAATGAATCAGTGGGTTAATTAGTTACCACACCCTTTGTCCACATCACACACCTTAGACAGAGCCATCTCTGAGAAGCATCACCTATAGTCACTGAGGAGTCAGGGGACATCCACATACAAGTTTTAAAGCTCAATACTTAATCTCCATGTCTTACTCTTCTACAACTTTACCATGAAAACTGGAAGGTTTAGATATTCCAGCAGGACCAGAAGGATATTTTCCTTTATTCTTTTCTTTTTTAACAAAATAACCCTTAATAAACCAAAGATCTACTTAGCCCACAATTTAACACTTAAAAGATTCAATTGCACCCTAGCACACCAAGGAG
>NW_004524778.1:561781-563089 GCF_000260255.1 Octodon degus
TTAGACTAAAGACATTCCACAGAGGCTAACACAAGACCATTTCTGAGGAAAACTATGCACATCTTTTCAAGAATTCTCTCCCAACTGAGCCATATGACATGTGCATAATTTCTTTCGTAATGAGCTGTAGAACATATGCAGATCATTCTTGACTATAAAAAAAGACCTCATTAGAACCACAGTGCCCAGGGTTTTAACTGGAGGCTGTCTGTCCAGTATTTTTTTAAATGTCAGACTCTCAGAAGAAAAGCAGTCATTCAACATAAACTACATTATCTGTACAAAATGGCTAAGCACAAAGAGAAATCTGCATGAGTTCCAGAAATGATAGAAACTCTTCTTCCATCCCAGATGTCAGTCAAAGGCTAGTTTACTAGTGAGTGCTGAATCTGGATTCCACAAGGTACAAAAAAGTATTGAATAATTTGAAAGGAAATCAGAGTAAATATTCAAAACTGAAATATTTGAAAGATAGATATCAACATTAAAAAGCTGATTATTAGATAAGCAAATTTTATTATATTTGAGAAAGGCACTTCATTAAGTTTCAGGGCCTCTGCCATGAGGTGGCTCCTGAGGATAAAGCCAAGACTGCGACATTACCTGGCCTCCACTGATTAGTGACATCAGGTGAAGAATTTGAGAGTGTGGAAATTGCCAAGGAAACATGCAGAGAGCGAGACCATCTGGTATTGGAATTTGAAAATAATTTTAGCTTTGTAATAATAAGAAAATGTTATCTGCTAAGGGCAGTTTCAGAGATTGCTGACTGAGGTTCAGAGACTGAGGAAATGATGATCAAGAGCTCACAAGCAGGGTTCATTTTAGGTAGAATTAGGTTATTTTTGCCTCCCTAGATTGTCAAGGGGCCTGCAATCTTCATCTTAAGATCTTTCTTTTATTATGACAATTAATTGGAATGGAATAATAGTCATAATTAAGAAACACATTCCCATCAAGATATGAAATAATTTTCACTAGTTAGTAGATGCTTAAATACAGTGTTATTTCTTCCCCCTTAAAGCAGGCAAACATAGCCACAGAATGTCATGGTCTAGAGTTGCGCTACAGACTTGGGATGCATCATAACTGCGTAAGTCAAGGAAGGCAGGTAGAATCCGAATCTTAGCTGGAGTTTCCAAATGTTTATTCAACTAAATAATGTTGATCAACTGAAGAACTGATTTAACCTGCAAGTAAAAGCAACTACAATGTGTTTTGTAAAATTTGTAATGTATAACCATGACTTTAGGGTTACTGAATCCATTGTCCAGAATTTTACTGAAGGTTTACGATCAAGGGAAGGTA
>NW_004524778.1:580207-594866 GCF_000260255.1 Octodon degus
TCAGCCCATCCTGGGGTGGGGCATGGCATGTGGCCAGGAATTGAACTGTGGTCCCTGTGCACTTGGCTAAGCTTCCTAAGCAGGTGCTCTATACTGCCAAACTATCTTGCCAGCTCGAGTATCGATATTTCTTTAATAAAGTTAGTAGTGGGGTTTTAATTAGGCTTAACTTTTAAAAAGTTCATTAGTAAGTGGTAGCATAGTCAGAAATAGGATTTGCAATATGAGGCAGACTGAGATTTAGTTACTTTCTCACAGATGTCTCTGTCTCTTCCAGCTTCAGGTCACTGAATCACAGAAACAGCGAAGAATTCTCCACAATGACCATCACATTTCAACGCTATGTTGTTTTCATAAGATCGTGAGGGTCAACATCATCTCCCAATTTAGTGTTAATAGAATGCGATGATAGTTTATGTATTGCTGACTGTCATACAAATGTGCTGTTTCTGAAATTAGATTATCCTTTACAGTCTGAAAGAAAAATGCTTTGATCATAATCCTCTGAGTTATGTGTAATCAGAAGCAAACATCATTGAGCCCAAATATTGGTATTGTCAAAGTGTCATAAAAATACACATTCAAAAAGGGAATAGAGATGAATGTCCATTTTGTATCTGCGTATTCAAAATGTTAGAATAGGTATATGTTTATATTCTCTTAATGAATAGAAGGATTTGTTCTAATAGTGTTTGTAAATAGGATATCATGTCCGCATCTTGTACAGCAATTAACCACTAGGAAGAATGTATGCAATGTGTTAATTATGGAAACTGTCCTACCAATTTGATTTGAAACTGTCTCATTGCTATTTGTTTCTCAATAAAATTATGGGAAAAATACACATTCAAATAAGAGGCTAAGGTGTGCAGGAGCTAAGGCACAACAAATATTGGCGTTAAATTTTAAAGTGAGAGAAAGTATTTGCTGTGAGAAAACAGAAAGAATTCCACCTATTTCTTCAGATCCACAAGACCAGAAAATGCACTGAAGAGATGCACAGAAGAGGAGAGAATTTGATATGCTTTAGAACCAAAAGAAAAACAGCCGTGTGCTTTCTGTGATTCCATGTTGATTCTGTGATGTACCGTAGCTGTGCATAGCCAGGTAGCAATCTATAAAGCCAAGCAATTCCAATTCATTAAGAAAAATGTATGAGAACAAGTTATGATTTAAATATAAGACAGGAAGAAAAAAGTTGAAAGGAATGCAAAAACAGTTTAAATTATTAGACAGAAAGTTGACCGGAAATCAGTGTGGAGATTCCTCAAAAAGCTAAGATTGGAAGTCCCATTCAAGCCAGATACTCCACTCCTGGTGTTTTTTTTTCATAAGAGCTGTGTACCCATGTTTATAGCAGTGCAATTTGTCATAGCTAAATCTTTCAAAAATCCAAATGCCCATCAACTTATAAATGAATGAAAAACATGGCATTTGTACACAATGGAAGATTACTCAGTGACAAAAAAATAAATTTGAAGCTTTTAAAGGATGCAACTAGAGACTGTGTTGGTAAGTGAAATAAATCAGACCCACATGCGCAAAAATTATAATGTCTCACTAGTGTGAGAATCTGAATAAGTAAAGAAAAAAAAAAGAAAGTTACAATAGATACTGAGAAAGGGAAAATATTTGATCAATGGAAAGGAAAAAACTGGTATGAAGAAAACAACAAAAGAAAGAAGGAAATGATATATCTGTGTATATATGCAGGATACTTTGGATAATTCTACTGCTGATTTCTGCTGGTCCACTGAAAGAAGCAGTCAATACTTAATTTTTTTAATTCTTATTTTTTGTTTTTAATTTCTTATGATTTTATTTTTGCTGTTGTTCTGTTCTGTTTTTTTTAAAGTAAGTTTTCACGTTTATATCTGGTAACATAAACAATTTATCTGAAGAAAACTGTATTTAATACAGAAACCATTATTGAATTCAAAGAAGAAGGAGGAGGAAGAAGAAGAGAAGTTGAAATGGAATAGTGCTTCACTTTTCTGAATCTATAAAATAAAAATAAATTCTTTCATAAATCAATATAATTAACTTTGTCAGGAGACATAGAATAAGAGAGTAACTAATAGAACAGTACTTGAAAAACTATAATACATCTTTAGAAAACAGCACTTATGTAGCTTAAAAGTCTACTAGAATGCAGTTTATTATATCTTAATTTCATATAATTCGTCAACATATCTAGACAGAAAACACTTTTATAATCTTTATATAGCAGGTTTATTCCTACACAGAATTCCTGGCTGAACTACTATTGTATTTAACAGATGCCTACAGCTTGTTCTTCATGAGGATTAAAATTTTAAAAGTATTCATAGAGAAAAATTATTATGCAAACTCATACAAGTGGCCCCTCATACCTAGGTGTACAGTTGAAATTTTCTTCACTCATAAAGAGAAACAATTGTTCTTCATAGGATTGGCAAAAAAGTCCTTCACAGGACTTTTGCATCCAAAAGTCAATTCATAGCTTCATTTCTAGAATGTTTAATACTATGTAAACGGAAGAGTAAAACTAGTTTAAAATAACATATGGCATACATTTAGACATGTAAGCATTTTACCAATAGGTTGCATACCTTTTGTTTGTAGCGATGGGCCAATTGTTGGGTCAATTATTACTTAGGCATTTTCATTTGTAAAATGTTATTGCTGATCAAAAAATGAAAGCAAGTGTGAAATAAGTCAGAATTTCTGGATAGTGCAAAAAAATTGCTTCTTAGGACACAGCTTCATTTTCAAAAGACAAAGTCTCATCAATTTTTATTGACATTTTCTTGACGACCGTTTATAGGAGTGTCTCCAGTACAGCAGTTCTCCTTTACTGTAACACCCTTCCAGATCTCACTGAGGTTTGGATCCCTTTGTGTTTTCAATCCACAGACTGTGTATAAAAATTGCATGATTAGTCTTCAACTTGCTGAAAAATGACATCTGTTCTCTTCATCAAGACTTAAGGTTCAGATAGTACACAGTGGTTTGTCATGCATATTTTTGAAAATGAACACCTGTCCATAGTCAATGTAAGACATTTTATTAAGAATAAATATATTTTTGAAATTTTCTATCATTAAAATCACTGAGAAGAACTGAAAAGGTTAGTAGTGTGACCAGGTAGCTGATATAAATGGGGAAATATGAATCATATAATGAAGAAAAGTCATTCCTTGTGCACAAAACATTCTTCCTAAAAGATATTTCTGTTGTTCTCCATTGATGCTGTAGCAGAATTCAAACTGACAGCAACCAAAGTGAGTGCATTTTAACAAAATTATTAGAACATCTCTTAGGAAGGCCAAATAGCTCAGCGGACTAAACAGCCTGTTTAGACAGGCATCAGCATGCTGTGCTGGCCCCACCCCCAGGGGCACACTGAGACTGGGCGTGGTGGTACTCCCCTGTAATCCCAGCTGATCTCTATGAATACACTCTGAATGCAGTTTGCGTAGTGAGACCCTCTAGTTCCTGTACTAAAATATATTTTTAAAAAGTCTCTTGTAAGCATTAATAGACTAAAGAGTAGGAGAACAGGCAGAGAGATATAGGCCCATGAAGTGCAACATGGACTGAGAAGGTGTGCTGCAGGTATCAGAAATTTATGGGAAAGGACTTGAAAGTGCATAAGAAAGAAAAAAAAGTTCCTGGATAACAAAATGATCAGATGAAAAAAATACTTTGGAAGGAAACCAAGAAGTGTGGTTTGAATTATATTAATTAAGAACTCAGTGTGACTCCTAAATGCTTGTTATTCAAGATACTTGTTAACAAATGCATCAAAGGCAGTGATTAATGGGGAAGGATACCGGTCAACTCCATAGAGAAGGGCTTAGAGAATCCTTACCAAACCAGGGCCAGCAACAGACAGACAAGTAAAACTGTTCAGTGGCTGTGATTTATATCAGCTTGGGACGAGAATCACAAGTCTAGCGAGAAGGTTCTGCTGCTACAGAACGCTTCAAAGATTCAGTCATCTGGGGTCAACCTAGAACATGACTATTGTCTAGCACAGGCCCGAGTAGGATACAGCTTGAGGAATACACATACATAATCATGACTAAGTGCTGGAAATTGCGCATGCAGCAGGCTTGTGTAGGTATGTACGTAAACTTGGCAACAGCTGATATATAGGAGCTGGACAATAAAGATAGGACACCCAGAATACTCCTTCAGCCCTTCAACCTCAATGAGGTTCTTGAGAATAACAAGTAACAATACCTTTAACTGGATTATAGCACCCACTTCATATGTTCACAGAGGTGGATCAAGTCGTCTGCCCTGTATATATGACTATGTGAATCAGGAGAGCAAACGGTTAGACAAAGATTTGTGAGCATTGTCCTTTTACATTAGAGCCTCTAAGCCCTATGTCTCTTCAATTTCCTTAAGGGTTATTCCAAAGTAAAAACTGATTTTCTGTTTTCCATGATTGCAATAAATCCACTCAGATTCTTTCAGGGCAAGGAAAATAGCTCAGCGGACTAAGTGCCTGCTTAGGTAAGCACAGGGACTGGGATTTGATCCCCAGCAGCACATGCTGTGCTAATGCCCTAACCTGATGCACTGAGCCAGCAACCAACCGAGTTTGCAAATGGTGGCACACACCTGTAATCCCAGTGCTGGGGAGGCTGAAAACAGAAGGATCACTACAAGTGTGAGCTGCATAATGAGACTCTGCACCTAATAAAAATAAATAAATAAATAAATAAATAAATATTCTTTTACAAAAGGTGACCAGAAATAATTAAAAGGTATGCTTATAAGTTTTAAACAAAATTATTTTAATTTCTTATTTAAGATATTAAATCATAACTGAATAACATCTACATTAGTTTCTTTTTACTTTTTAAATATTTTTCCCATGTTTTGAAAATCAGATTTGTATAGCCATAAAGCATAACTCAAAAGTGGCAAGTACTATGAATGTTCAGATATTGTATCCATCTTCCAAACTAGTAAGTTAGCCTGCCACAACTTTGTGGATGATAGTGGGAGATAAACCTCTCCTGGATGAAACACAACACACACACATCATTAGTCACAATGATTCCAGCAAGCGAAAGACATCAGGTGAAATTTGAACATGAAAAGAATTACGTTAACAGGAGAAAAATCCCAACTTTAGACAACCTAATTCTTCAGTAAAGGACAGTAAACTTGCCTGCTCTTTGCTTCAAAGAGAGACATTACTTTACTCTACTGGCTAGTAAACACATATTTCCCTTTGGAATTGAGGGAGGCTTCATCTCTATCTTCCAAGACAATTCACTCTGCAACATCACTGACAGGAATCCAGCCCAGCACGGGCAGAAATAAACTAGATGAGAGAGGATAGTGAATCACTAAAACCTTCCTCATTTCTCTAAAATTCTCACCCGAGGTAAAGTTCTCCATAAATAAGTTTCCCATCAACCACTCTAGTTAGCCATAGTTTAACTTTGCTCCATGTATCTCCGTCAGCATTTAAATTAAGTTATTGTCATCACTCCAAGGAGCAGGTGGGTCCTGTCTGCAGATTTCATGCAAGTCTTGCTCTTCTTATTGCTATCATCCAAACAAATTCCAGGAGCCATCAGAGCCATCTAAGAACCCCATGTGGCTTAAGTTAGCTAAGTTGGTCATTCCATGTAGCTAGAGTACAAATTCAGTATAGTAGGGTACGTTTCCCATAACAGAATCTTTCCCCTTTCCATTCAGGAGTAAATTACAGCGCATTGATAAATTCAAATTTGAGGCTGATCTGAAAGTCTGCAAGACCAAAATGATATTCACTTAAATGCTTATAGGTCTGTAGTGATCACTCCCAAGGAGCCACTCAGATGTTTTTCAGACAAGAGAAAGCCTAGCTTATCCTCAACCTATGTAGTCTAGTTGTTCTCAGTTGGCTTCTTAGTTTTGCCTGAATAATTAGGCTTATACTGATGACTGAGGGCCTTCTGAGGGTAAGGTGTTCAGGATATCGTGTTTATACTGTCAGCAATGACACTCTTCTCCCCAGAGCCAGACTAAATGGCAGCCATGTAAGTATAGACAGGGTGGCTGTGGTGATATGCAGCTGGAGGATGGAGAACAAAGTCTCCTTCTGCTGTTGTCCATAAGGTTCTGTATAAGATTAAGGAGAACAGTTATCAAATTTTAAACTGCTATAATAGATAGGCATAGACAATCTATCACACAGTTAAATTAAGTGTGCTTACAGTTGTTTTGGAGAGCTGTACCAGATTATTTTTTTCAGGAGGAAGGTTTCAAAGGCAGTTCTAAAAGACAAAGGTCTCTACCAAGGTCTCTCAGTTCCTCACACTTCCTGGGATATTAAATTCCTGATTTCTTTCTATGACAAAAGATTTCTTGCTTGCCATTCGAATGGTTTTCATCCAGTACTTTCATGTGTATAGTCAAGTAAACTTTTATGGAACTGACAGATACCTATTGTGTTCTTTGCTCTGGCCCGCATTGCAAACTGCAGGATACTCAACAAGAAATCACTACCTTTTTGATCTAACACTGCAGCAATCTAAAATAAAATTCAAATAGCTGAAATAAAAATAAATTTGAATTCCCTGGGTTCTCTTCCTCTATTATAATTTTACACTATTTTGAAGAGTAAATACAAAATCACTGGATTCTCCTTGTCCAGGATGCCACTCAGGATATATTCTAGTCAAACTAACCTGCCTGTTAGGAGAAGAATGAAGCATCATATCCACAAATGGAGAGTACAGAAACCTCAGTAAATACAAATAACTCCAGTAAAATTGGCCTGATCAGAACCCAAACTTGGATTATCCCTCACTTGAAGAGATCATCATTAGGCGATAAAACTCTCTTATTATAAACTGCAGAGCAAGAAGGGATAAACGTGGTAGCTAGAGGACATTTGTGTAAATTTTTATTTATTTATTTATTTTTATTTTAGGGAAGGGTCTCCAGGGTGTTCAGTGTCTCATCACTAGATTAGACTTGTAGTGATCCACCTATTTACAGCCTCCCAAGAGCTGGGATTATAGGCCACGCACCACACCACCACTCCCAGTCTCAATTGTCATCTTAGTGTGCCTTGGGGGCAAGGCCAGATCTGCAGGTCCACGGTTCGAACCCCTAGCCCCTGCACTTGCTTGCAGGTGCTTTAATCTGCTGAGCTATTCTGCCAACCTCTTGTGTGAATTTTTAAAAGGATAATTTTTTATGTTCAAAAATTGTTGCATGAAGCAAAGTAGGTATATTGGACGCCATGAAAATTGCTTACTATTGAACAGTTTTAGGAATAAGGATTTACCATTGTCAAAGTGTAAATGGTCCACAGATTAAAAATATTGTCTTCAAAGACTACTATGATATTACCTAAGTCTAAAAATTGGACTAAAGTGACAGCTTTCTTCCCTAAAATCTTGTAAGCAATGCTCAGGCATGATTGACAATTTCACAAGAGATCAAAGCCCGATTTATAGTACTAAGAATGAACAAAAGCATTGTTCCACATATTGATGTATCCATCACCAGAAGACATAAGTGTTAATATTTTATGAATGCAAAAATTTTGCACGTAGTCTTAGCCTCTGTACCAGAAATATAGACTTCCTTATGTTTTGCATAGTGTACAATAGTGGACATACTGCCATGTTGGGTAAAGTATGCTAAAAATGAATGACTTATCCAGATAAAAAATTACACACGAATGGTCAAGAGACTCTTAGAGTGAAAGTGGAGATTTTCTATCAATATTCTTAGATATTCTCACACACTATTTGTAAGTGTCCCATATTACAAAGTAAGAAGAACTGTGTTTTATACAATCTATGTCAAAACGGTTATTAGAGTGCAACCAATTCTAGTTTCTGAAGTGTATTCTATGTAAGTATAGGTCTTCTAATTTCAAAAGAAATTGGCAGATGATAGTTAAATAAGGACTCTTATGAACATAAATTCTGCCTTTTCAGTGCAGTCATAATTCCAGCCTCAATCATGCTCCTCTGCCTTACTAAGCATGCGCATTACTTTTCTAGGGCCGTCATAGCAAAATACTACAGCCATCATTTTTCTCAGAGCTCTGAAAGCTTCGAGATCACAGAGGCATGAGATTTGGTTCCCACCCCAAGACCTCCTTCTAGGGTTTGCAGACAGAGGCCCTCTCTTCATTTCCTGATGGCTGAATATCTAAGTATGTGCACTCCTGGTGTGTTTTTCTTTACCCAAATTTCCTCTTATACAGATACCATTGAAATTGTGTGGAAGACCACCCTAAACAGACTAGTTTACTTACCTTCTTAAAGTCTCTTTCTCCTCTTCAAATCACACTGTGAGATACTGAAAGAAAGATTACAACATCAACATTCAAAATTTATAGAGTTCCAGGATCCAGCCTACACAACATATTTGCTTAAATATTACTTTTATATAATATTTATCCCATCATGAGTTACTACCTCTCATATAAAAAGGTGTTGGGACAATTTCTAATTGTACTAGGAGAAAAAATAGTTTAGAATTCAGCATTTAGAGATGAAAGATATTGTGTTGATCTTCCGATCATCTTTCAGTCAGAGAAGGCTGGAAATGGAAGAAATCAGATTAAAATTATTGTCCACAGATTAAAAATATTGTCTTCAATGACTACTGTGATATTATCTAAGTCTAAAAATTGGACTAGAGTGACAGCTTTCTTCCCTAAAATCTTGTAAGCAATCCTCAGTCATGATTGACAATTTCACAAGAGATTAAAGCCTGATTCATAGTACTAAGAATAAACCAGAGCAATAGTCCACATATTGATGTATCCCTCACCAGAAGACATAAGTGTCAATATTTTATTTCCTGATAGAAAATACTCGATAGCCTACCTGGAGAAAGAAGGATGAGTTAGAGACATCCTCATGGTAGAATGCTACATGTTCTCTACTTTGTTTAACTCAAGGAACTTCACAGTGTGTGACAAGACTCAGATAACAGCACTTCTAGCCCTGGTCTTCATAAGCTCTGTGGGTAAACACAAGGTTCCTGGCATATCATCTCCCATTTCCCACTGCAGACCCATGGCTTACTGTTCATAGGCTCATAGTAAAGACTCTATTTCATTCGTAAGCAATCTTACTCCTTTAGCATGTATTGCAGTTCAGCTATAAATAATAAATCAACATCCACCTGAATCATATGCAAGAGAAAGGAATTCTGAGTATTGGTTTGAACTAGAAGATGGCAATAAAATACTCTACAGACATGAATAGATCCCAAGGTGAGAAAATAACTCTTTTAAAAAAGAACAAGTTTAGGATTGAAGGTCAAGGCTATATTAGCGTGGATTAGCTAATATTTTAATGTTTTGTATTGTTGACCATATTTTTGACAGAAATTCCTTTTAAAGAAATTAGTAGATATTTTACATTTCAAAGCTCCACACACATTTTGCATTCATTTTGCACTAAAATTGTTCAGTGTCAGTTAATATTTTGAGCCAGCTCATTAATGGCAGTGTCTGTGGGTTATTTAACCCCCTTCCTGTACATTAAAACACATAGTAAGGATGAAGTAGATCACTTGGAGTGTCTAAAGGCAAGACACTTTAAAAGAAACTTGGTAATGTTTTCAAAAATACAAGGTCTGTTCTATCTTTCACTCTAATATGAAAAACCAGAAGATTGGCATCATCATACTGAAATTAAAATTGATTCATTCAGCAAAATGTCTTTTTAGTTGTGGCATGCATATTATCCGATTTTTCAAAATGCGAGAAACTTAATTTCCCTTCCTGCCATAACACCATGTGATTTTGTATAATACATATTCACAAAGATAAATTAATGCCATTAACCAAATGATCACATAATTTTAGTTCATCACCTTGGCAAGTTCGGAAAGAAAATACATTGCATCATAATACCTTTAACTGAAATGCTGTGGAATTAGACCATTTTAATAAGCTGTAGTGCTCAGGAGAGATGAAAATAGAGTACTGGATGTCAGCGCTGGGAATACACAATGAGGATTAGTCACATTGAGTATTCAGCAGCATTCCCCACAGCATCTAACTAAATCAGTACTATATTTGTCATTAACAGCAAAACAAGCTCAGAGTAGAAAAGGAAAAGAATCATTAAAAAGTAGGAAGAGATCTATATTGGCCATTGGCTGTACCAACTTGTGAGAAGAGCACAAGGGCAAGGGATGGGCAATATGATCCCGTGCAGTGCTAGAAGAAGGTAATGCCTATTCTCAGCACATGCGTCCTATCCTGTTTTCATTTCAATCTGCCTCTTTTTAAGGTGTGTACATTTTTATGTTGCATAAATCCACAGTACATATAAATATAAAAGTACAAATATATTCATTGTATGCTGAGTATATTAATCCTGGTAGAAAGAAAAAAATATTAAGTTTAGGAAATAGCAGGATAATATTTTCCCCATTTTAAGAACATCTTTAAGGTGATCTTAATTTTGTGCCTATGAATAACAGGGAAACATGTGCCCTGCTACCAATATTACTAATAATTCTATATTAAAGAATTTCCCTGGAAAAGATATCAATAATGGCAAGGGAGAGTGAAAGGTAGGTCCATGTGGAATCATAGATTCTGGAGAATAGGACTTGGACTTTCATTGTTCAACCTCTTAAGTCATTCTTATTTCTTTCTTTCTTTCTTTCTTTCTTTCTTTCTTTCTTTCTTTTCTTTTTTCTTTTCTTTTTTTTTTTTTGTATTTTTTAGGGAAGACTCTACAGTGTGTTCAAGGTCTCACTACTAGATTGGACTCATAGTGATCCACCTGTTTACAGCCTCCCAAGCACTAAGATTACAGGCGTGTGCCACCACGTCCAGTTTCAATTGTCTTCTCAGCATGCCCCATGGGTGGGGCCGGCACGGCAGGCCCAGGGTCATTAGTCATTCTTAACTTTCTATTATGTTCCTAGAAATGTTTAGTCCTCTGTCCATTCAAAAAGCTATTGATTACCTCTGTCCATTAGTTTCTTGAACTTGCATTTTACATTTAATTACTTTTCTTCATATTCATAAAGAAGAGTACCAGAAGTATCAATAGGAACATGGTTTTCTCCTTTAAAATTACAAAGAAAATCCTCTTGGAACAAAAATATTTAGTAAGTGGGCTGATCAGATAGCTCAGAGGACTAAAACGCCAGTTTAGAGAGGTTCAGGGACCAGGGTTAGATCCCCGGTGTTCAATGCTGGCTCCACGGGGCGCACTGAGACAAGGAATGAGATTGGGCATAGTGGTGCATGCCTGTAATCCCAGCGCTTGGGAGGCTGAAAACAGGAGGATCACTACAGTCCGCGCTATGTAGTGAGACCCTGTAGACCCTGTAGTAAACATATCAAATAAATAATAATTTTAAAAATCTAGTAAGTAATATAAAATTTCCTGAGGGGCCAGGGAAATGGCTGAGTAGAATAAGCGCTTCCCTGGCAAGCACAAGGGCTTGAGTTCAATCTCCAGTTCTGCAAAAATAAATAAATAAATAAATAAATAAATAAATAAATAACAATTTCCTGAATCATTCATGGAAAATACAGAAAAAATTTACAATACTGTGTATTGCTCAGAAATACAACATAAATACACTCCTTCAAGAGTTCCCATAGGGAAGTGAGAGCAAAATAATGAAAGACAGAAAAAAATAAGATTTCAGAAGTCATTCACAACACCTCAGTTTTATATGTTAACAGTTGTACTGATATATATATATATGTATATATATATATATGTATATATGCACACATATATACAGAGTTGCTATAAAATGTTTATATGAAAATAATATCCATTAATTATTTTGATGTTTTTACTTGTGATATCAAGGTAAACATTCAGATAATGTGGTAGATACAGAAATAGTTAAGTAAATTAGAAAAACTTCATAATCAAACACTCCAAGAATGCATTGCTAGTCCATCCTTGGGCTACCTTATGAACACCTTCATCTTAACCTTTTTTCACTTTACTAACATATATGGAAATTTCATTTTAAATATTCAAGAATATTTTATAGCCATGCATTAGTTCTATGTATATGCATAAATAAAATTATATGGAGATACATTTTAATAGTTTATATTTACCAACCCAAATATACTTAATAAAAATTTAAGGCTGAAGGAAATTCTTTGACCCATTTTTTTAGCAAGCAAAATGGATGTTATACATTTTTGTGCAGAGAAGACAATAATTCTTATTCAGTAATTTTCAGAAAGCAACAGTGTAAACAGAAAAAGCTTTGCTTTCATAAGCTAGTCTTTATGAAGGTCATATAAGTTCATGGTGCAGAAAGGAGGCATGATGGACAATTTTTTTTTTACTTCCAGCAAAGTCAGGCAACAGAAGAGAAAGTAAGAGGGGAAAAGTAGGAGTGGAGGGAAGAAGGAGGAAAAAGAAAAGGAGGGAGGAAAGAAAGAGGAGGAGAGCAATGAAAACAGAAGAGGTAAAAGTCAAAGTGGAGGAGAAAGGAAATAATTACATTCCAAAGAGAGCTTGGGCCTCACAAATTTATACAATAAAAAGAATTGCATTGTGCTCAAATCTGGATAAAGAAAGTCTTGCTAAGTTGCTTTTGCTAAACAATTCCTTTAATCATTTTTTTTTCTTCTTTTTTTTTTTGGTAGAACAGGGGATTGAACTCAGCAATTAATCTTGTTCCATCGATTTGCCAATGTCTGTCACTAGGTAAATATTCAAAGTGCAATTTCTGGGTCTTATACAGGAGGACATATTCTCTTTTTACTTGTGAAAGACAACCTCACTAGTTATAAAATCATGGAAGGTGTAACTCATTCCCATGTAAAATTTTCAATATATTGCTTTACTACATTCTGAAGTAATGGCCAATTGAATTTTTCTCCCATGTAGATAACATATTTTCTGACCCTTGATTTAATAAATTTTCAATGTGAGCTACGAATTCAAAGAAATATATTACTTCAAGCCAGCCAAATAGCTCAGCGGATTAAAGTACCTGCAAGCAGGCGCAGGGCCAGGGGTTTGGTCCCTGAGCCTGCCATACCAGCCCTGCCCCCAGAGTGTGCTGAGACTACAATTGAGACTGAGCATGGTGGTGTACACCTATAATCCCAGCTCTTGGGAGGCTGTAAACAGGAGGATCACTATGAGTCCAACCTAGTAGTGAGATCCTGAACACCGTGTAGGCCTTTCCCTAAAATTAAAAAAAAAAAAGAGGAAGAAATATATTACTTCTCTGCCTACATTTATCATTCTAAAAACCTTGAGACATATTTATCAGCCCATTTTAAAAACAAGAAAATTAAGTCATAGATGTGGAAACTATTTTACACAAAGTTATTCAACAAATAAGCACCTGACCTGATTACAGACTAGAGCATACCACTCCAGAAATCAAAACAGACTACAATATCATAAAAGTCGGATACAAGACCTAGACCTTCATCTTGGCAAATCTGGCAAATTTGCTCCTACATTGATGCAATTGCCAAGCTTGTGCTTCTAAGCCAAAAGTGTTTGGTGAGAGGTGGAAAGAAAGGCATCAATTGACAAATGATTCTAAAGGCAGGGACACAGATCAGCCAGAAATCGTGGTCTTGATGCACCTACCTGTCAGTCCCAGCATGACATCAGCTGTAAGCTCCTTCCTTCTGATGACAGCAGCCTATTTCTTTTAATTGGTGAATTGAGTCCATTTACATTGATGGTTATAACAGAGATGTATTGACTTACGGTTGACATGCTATTTACCTGCTGTCATTTACTCCTATTTCTCCTGTGTTTAATTGTTTCCCTTATTTGGTAGGCTCCTTCTACTCTCATTCGCGGAGTTCTGAATAAACCACTACTATTATGGACTACTGGACTATATTGGATTTTTTTTGCTGAATTCACACACCTACAATATTTAAATGGCAAGGGAATGCCCATCTCTGACAAAACTAGACAAAAAAAAGGGGGATATAAATGAAGGACCATTTTGTATCTGTATATACAAAATAATTAGGAGAAATATACAGCTACTTTCTCTTAATTAAATGAGAAGAAACATTTGTACTAGTAGTGTTTGGACAGGATATCATGTCTACACCTCACACTATGAATAATCACTACAAAGACATCACTATGCAATGTAATAATTATTGTAACTGTCTTACTAACCTGTTTTTAAACTTTCTCATAAGCCTTTCCCTGGCAAGTGCAAGGGCTTGAGTTCAATCCCCAGTCCTGCCCAAAAAAAAAAAAAAAAAAAAAAAAAAAAAAAAAAAAAAAAAAAAAAAAAGAAAGAAAGAAAGAAAGAAAGAAAGAAAGAAAAGAAAATTAATAATTTTTTTAAAAGATGACAGTAGCACTGTTTCTTTAAAACAACCATAAATTAGTTTCAGAAAAGTGCTTTCAATACATTGAGTGTGAGAAATAGCACCTTACCATGTACTCTAGCTGGAACATTAGAAGCTCAAAGTTCAGAATATACACTCTCTTACGACTCCAGTCACTGGCTTAGCCAGGTAAACAGCAGCACAAAGAGAAAATGATCATAAGAGAACAGGCAAAGCATGCGGGGATAAGAGTTTGAGGAC
Source organism: Octodon degus (assembly GCF_000260255.1). Classification (NCBI taxonomy): domain Eukaryota; kingdom Metazoa; phylum Chordata; class Mammalia; order Rodentia; family Octodontidae; genus Octodon; species Octodon degus. The sequence goes on from NW_004524778.1 coordinate 594,759, forward strand.
ACTAACCTGGAAATTCATAAAAATTTTGAAAAGTTTTTATAAAATATTAATGGCTTCCAAATGACATTGAATCAGATGTTGAACTTCTGGTAAACACTTGGATTCTCT
>NW_004524778.1:595073-597823 GCF_000260255.1 Octodon degus
AAGCTTGTTCTAAGTAGGTGCTTTAGACCACTGAGCCATCTCTCCAGCCCTTTTTCTTAGTTTTGGAAACAGGTTTTTGTTTCTTAAAATCATTCTTACTTTCAGGCAAGTTGGTGTTTCATACTTGCTAACTTATGTTCTTTTTTAATAAAGCTCACTTTTCATATGTGAAATTATCCAGACATTCTTTAGGTTTCTGTAGTAATTTTCAGAGTCAGTTAGCTCTTTGTTCTGCATCTACAGATTCAAGTTATCTGTGAACCTAATAAATGTTGAAAAAATACTGCATTTTCACCGAACATTCACCCATTTTTGCATGCAATTGTTATTTAAACAACGTAGTACAGGGCAGACCAAGTAACTCAGTACATTAAAGCTGAAAGCAGGCTCAGGGGTCAGGGGGTTAGATCCCCAGGCCTGCCATGCGGGCCTTGCCCAGAGGGCATGCTGAGATGGCAATTGAAACTGGGTGTGGTGGTGCAGGCCTGTAATCCCAGCTCTTGGAAGGTTGTAAATAGAATTATTATGAGACTGATCTAGTAGTGACACCCTGAACACCCTGTAGACCCTTCACTAAAATACAAAGAGAAAGAAAGAAAGAAAGAAAGAAAGAAAGAAAGAAAGAAAGAAAGAAAGATGTAGTATAACAAATGTAGTATAACAATTGTAGTATAACAATTACATACTGAGAATTTATATTGAGTTAGGTATTGAAATAATCTAGAGATGAATTATAGTATCTGAGACAACACATAGTGATTACAAATTCAACATCATTTTATACAGTGGTCTTGAGAATCTTTGAATTTATCTCCTCCTGTGATGTCCTGTAATGAATTCCCTGTGGACAGAGAAATCCATGTATTTCCTTTTCTAGTGTGTCGTCGTGCTAATGGTTCTATTAATTCACTTTAGAGAAAAATTCATTAAAATTGTGCTACTGTTTTTATGAATCCTTATTGTGGAACTAAGAAGAAGAAACTTATGGATCCACTGCTTTTTTTGTCCAAAATGATGAAAGAATATCCTTTACCTGAGCACCCTTTTCACATGAATACATAGTGTTTTCTACATATAGCTCAACCAAGAAATATTTTTTTGAATGAAGTGTTCTGTCCTATTACTCTAAACTAATTGCATTAAAAGAACACAGGTGTCCTTTACCTGGCACAAAATAACACCATTGCTTGGGCAGGGGATGTAGTTCAGTAGAATAAGTACCTGCCTGGCAAGCGCAAGGTCCTGAGTTCAATCCCTGGTACTGAAAATAAAACAAAGCAAATGTAGTACATATGGGGCTGGCCAAAGATTTCAGCAGATTAAAGCACTTGCTTAGGAAGGCGCAGGGACCAGGTTCAGTCTCTGGCCTGCCCTTTTCGCCCAGCCCCTGGGGCACACTGAGACCGAGATGAAGATGGAGACTGAGACTGGATGTGGTGGCGCCTGCCTGTAATCCCAGCGCTTGGGAAGCTGAAAGCAGGAGGATCACTATGAGTCTGAGCTGTGTAGTGAGAACCTGTACCAAATACATAAGAGAAGTAAATAAATAAATAAATAATACGATTGCTTGATATTCTGATAATCTAAAATGCCAGCATGATACTGATAACTCATTGTTTCCAAGAATTAATTCATTTCCACATGGCTGAAAAGTGCTTTATTTTGGATGAAGTTGTTTCTAAGTTTGAAATAATGTACATCCCTACACCACTTTCAGTCTCTCTGGCTTCCTGTTGCATCATTTTTTTTTTAATTGCAGTACCCAAATGACTGTAAACCATAGGTGGGAATACAAAGGCATCCTCAACATGCATCAAATGTACATGATAAAGATAGCTATCTGTTTTTCCATTTAGTGCAGGGCTAGATCTGTGGATAAGACTTTAGTGTTTCAAAGTAATAGAAGATTATTTCTGCTGTTCAATGTGTTTCTTTCCTTAGGTAAATCCATAGTTGTTTTTCTCAGTTTTAGTCCATTAACCTGATAGCTAGTGGAAGTATTTTGAATTCTGGAATCAGTTGTCTTAGAGTTTTCTACTGTGATGATTTTTTTTTCTAAATTAGTTTCTGATCTGAGTCACCCACAACTACAGTACTTTGAAGTCTCCAATTACTTGTTACAGTTCCATGTGTCTTTGTTGAGTTTTCTGTTTCATTTTCGGCACTGTTTTCTATGTACCAACAGCTACTACCATTACTTGTCTCTTGATTTGTGACAGTAATTAAGCCATTGTGTCTAATTCAGTGTCAGATTTTTTCCTCATTATTCTACAAACTGTACAGAGAACCTTTCTCAATTGGCTATATGACACCTTTAAATTTTGAAGCAAATTGAATAAATTTCTAAAATAATATATTAATGAAAACAGCCAGATCTAGAAAATATGTATACCATGTGATTTCATTCCAGTGAAGTGTTAGTATTAATAAAAGTAATCTTCAGGTGATGGAAATCAGAAAAATATTGTCTGTGTTTTCTGAACTCACAGAAGAGACTTAGGAAATGTTCACTGAATCATCTGTTTTAATGAAAATATTGGTTACAGAGATAAATCTATTGTTAAAACTCACTGATTTGCACAATTAATATTATAAATGTCTTCACATGCAACTTTTAACTCAATTTTTTTTTTTTGTGGAACTGAGGATTGAACTCAGATTCTCACGCTTGCCAGGGAAGTGCTTAATCCACTGAGACATTTCCCTGACCCAAACATTTGGGAGGAGGTGTTTTTTTTTTTTTTTTTTTT
>NW_004524778.1:597993-598654 GCF_000260255.1 Octodon degus
AGGGAATGAAGGAGAAGCGTGGATAAAAACAACTAATGTGTGCTCTCTACCTGCACCAGATCCTCACAATGCAAGTAGATACAATGCAAATATGTATTATTGAAAGAAGATAAAACTATTTTTACAAAATAAACAGGACAATAAATGAATAAATAGATAAGTAAATTTGTAAATGTACAAAACAACTGATCTTGGGCAAAGACAATGAAGGCTAAATTATAATTACAGAAGAAAAAAGTACAATAAAAGTTAATTAATTTATTTATTTTTGTATTTTAGGCAAGGGTCTACAGGTTGTTCAGGTCTCACTACTAGATAGGATTCATAGTGATTCTTCTGTTTACAGCCTCCCAAGAGCTGGGATTACAGGCATGCTCCACCACGCCCAATCTCTATTGCTGTCTCAGCACACCCGAGGCTTTTTTTTTTTTTTTTTTTGCAGTGTCCAGGATTGAACTCAGGACCTTGTGCTTGCCAGGCAAGCACTTATTCTGCTGAGCTAACACCCTGGCCCACAAAAGCTTAAACTACAGGTTATTTGCCAGTAATCCAGAGATTCTCTGAATAGGATGTAATTGAAACTTCTGAAATGGTAACATTCTTCATTTGAATTCTAGTTTCATGAGTATTTTCATTTTAGGAAAGTTAATCAAACTGAAAT
>NW_004524778.1:598754-600440 GCF_000260255.1 Octodon degus
ATATATTATAAATATATATAATGTATGGTATACTTAATAACTTATATTTTAAGGCAATGACAATATAAAATACTTCTGAGAAATATAAAGTAGTTATTATTCAATGAAATAATTATCCACAGATTTGATTTTTTATCAGTTAAAAAAAAAAGAAAAACAAAGCAGAGCCAAAGAGTGATAAAACAAAATAAAACCAATTTTTTGAGAGGCAAAATTTTGAATTTAAGAAAAAAGTAGTTTGGCCCATGTTTCATGAGATGTGACCAATAAATAGCAGCTTTACCCTCCTTGTTGGCAAGTGTTTTTAAAATGAAAGAAAAAAAATGGAGTGATCCCCTCCTAAAACAAACATCACCAAACAGATGGTTATTTAAGTGTAACTCTATGTTATTAAAGGTTACTGAAAACTGAAGAAAAGCACTTCGCTCATAGTCCTTTTTTCTTACACTTTTGATGACTCTTTGACTAGTAGTCACATTGTCAATTGCTACTTTCAATTGTTGCTAATATAACCAATAGAAAAATTAGAAATCAATATTACAGTTGCTAAAACTGGTGCTGTATTTGAAATGCAGGCCTATTTTCTATTCAAAGTCTATTTCTTCATTTGCTATATGTCTAATTTTCAATTTTATACATTTGTCTATATGCATTTTCTTCCAATATATAGTAACAGATACACCATTGAAGTATTATTGGCATAAATATTAATAAATGTCAATCTACAAAAAGCCATAACCATTAAAATGTTTATATGGGAATATTGCTTTTATTTTAGTTTAGCATCTGAACTATAGCAGTGCATGGCTGTAAGACTTAGGTTATTTCAAAGGTGTTTTTAAAGATGTAGCAACATTCTTCATAATCTTTGCTGTAGGACAATTAAGTCTTGGGGCTGTTACTCAGTTACAAATCTGGTAGCATTCCCTCTTGAAGTCTGTCCACTAATTTTCTGCAGAAATCATATTATTTTATGTGACTAAGATAGACACAGACAGATGTGAGCAAGTTTCCTTTAATTCTAAAAGACAAAAATAAAGCAGTCAACTTATCCTTTTTTGTCAGCCTTTTTCTAAAATGATGTAAAATATTTCATTACGGTAACACAACAGAGGAAATTGTGCACCGCGAAAAAGCTCTCCATAGGTGGCCTTCTGTTCCTGCTCCCTCGACAACACCGGCAACAGAGTCAAGGAGAGTATTGGAAGCTCATTTCCGACTGGGGCAGGGCAATGAGAGCTTCTCTAGGAAGGTTAATAAATCTGAGAGAAACCAAAAAAGAGGCTAGCCTCCCAGCATTGCCCCTCCAGCTCATCTGCACGCAGAGGCAAGTCTTTGCTTGCCCAAAATGATGGCACGAATTTTGTCTTTCATATACAGGATCCATTGAGAGTTCTGTTTAGTCTGGCTTAGGTACCGGACTCGTATCCAGCCACTGAGAAAACCAGACAGCAAACAGAGGCAAAGGGCTAGGAAATCACACTGATGTCACCTAACCCAAGGAGTTCAAAATATGGCAAGCAAGCAGTAATAAAACAAACACCAGCAAACATTTCTAAATTAAACACTTTCGATTACTTCTTGTATCTAAAAATGAGCGTAATTTTCAGTAATTTCCTTCTCATTATTCATGACTAACAAAGCATAATTAGGACATCTATTACTTATGTATCAAATATATATATA
>NW_004524778.1:600620-609231 GCF_000260255.1 Octodon degus
TAATTTCTATTTTGATAGAATAATCCTGCAAAACACTTGAGAGAACAAAGCTGTCGGTACTACACGACCTCACTTCCAAAGTGAACATTGGAGACTACATGAGCCAAGAAATTATATCAACTCTTCTGTTTTATTTTGAATAAGAACATCAATAATTCCAGGAATTTTCATATGGGAACTGTACTGGTCAATTGCTTCCAAAAACTACCAGAACTTTACATTTGGAAATTTATTATCTGTGCATAGCCTTATAATTTTTAGAATACTTTTATATGCTATATTGTATTTCTGTGTCATTGAATCAGTCTTCAAAATAGAAGATAGATTATTCTTCAATTTTTTTTTCAGAACTGGGGATTTAACTCAGACCCTTGCACTTGCCAGACAAGCCCTTATTCTCCAGAGCTATTGCCACTTCAACTTATTTTTAAAGATCAATTATTATTATACTCTGTAAAATTAATTTTAAAAAAGAAAAAAATTAAGGTGTCTTGAAATCAAGCATTGATAATCAATTATTTGTGTAATCTTGCATAACTATTCTGGTAATCTGAGCAAAAGATTTGATGATAAAAATAGATAATATAAAAACCATTGTTAATTAGCTATTCTTGTTTTGAAGATCTCTAGCATATTTATTGTTGTATGTTGCCTGGTTTCTGTTTTTGTTTCTGCTATTTGTTTTTGTTTTGGTTTTTACTCTTTGAAATAAAATTAAATAAAATGCAATAAAAATAAAAAAGCAAAGAATTTTTATAAGACTGAACATAAGTATCAAATAGTGAAAGATGCCTACATTTGAGTTAATACTTAACATATGATTCATACTTTTCTGAGCTTTATTGCTTAATAATTAATCAAATCTGGATATATTCATAAGCAGTAGTTGACTTAATAAATGACTAGGACAGCAAAGTCATAAAGTAGCTTCATTCAGTTTAATAGGTTGTATATTCCAGAGGGAAAATTTTAACTTTGACAATGCACACAAATCAGTCATATTTTTAATTCTACTCTGTGTTTTCATTAATTGCTTTATAATTGATCATGTGTCTCCAAAGTATATTTTAACACCTATTTTGTCTTGCTTCTTGAAAAGTCTTTGATTTCACATGACATTAGATAACAAATTTTTAATGGTATGTAATTTTATGTTACAATATAATGTAGAGCTATGATGGTTAAGTACTGATACATAATATGAACAGAAATGTAATTTAAGTGATTTCATTCTTACAGATGAAAATTTTGATTTGTTAATCAAAGCATTTTAGACAAGCTATAAAAAATAAATATCCTATTAAATATTCCCTAGAAAATTAAAAGGTAATAGTCACATGGTTTGAAGAAACTCTCATCCTTTTCTTTCTGCTTTCAATGATGAGTAATTTATTGAGGAACATGAAATTTATCCACACTCTTCTGACACTATCCAATCTTTTAAACTATCTCTGTCTAGATTATGTTTTCTCAGTTTCTTAGAAAATGAAAACATAAGCATAATATTCTCAAGTGACAAACAAAATGTAAAGACTTGCCTGTCATACACATCCCTAATAAAGCAAAAGAAAAATACAAAGATTTATCATGTTTTTAGCAACCCTTCCCCAAGACTCATTCCTGAGAGGAAATATAGGGCTTTCGGACCTTTAATCTCACCATATTCACTTTGTGCTTGAAGTTTCAATAAATTTCAAGTGACACATGAGACTAGATAGGAGATACTGTGAAGTGATGTTCAAGCCTCAGTTCTTAATGGGGACTTTGTTCTTCTTTGGATCTTATAAATGCTATTTCCTTTTGATTCTTCCCCCACTGATGGCTCTAAATCCTTTGAAAGACCCTCTTCCAATCACTCTTGTCATACTTAGCTCTGAATAAATGTGTGCTGCTCAAGAAAGATGAAACCAAATGTGTTAGTGGCATCAACCTAGAGGCATATGTCAAAATAGATGTGTACAGTACCACAAGATTTATGGAAATCATTGTCAGATTCTGACCCTGAAAATTTACAATTAGCCACACAAAAATAGAAAGTCATTTTTCAAACTCAGTTTCGCTATTCTCTTACAGTTAGTCTCCATTTCTCTCTCTCTCTCTCTCTCTCTCTCTCTCTCTCTCTCTCTCTCTCTCTCTCTGCTGTGTGTCTCTCTTTCAAAAATAAAGCAAACATAATTTAGATGTAATCTACCTTGTTACTTTACAAGGAAGAAGAATGATAACTCAATATTGGCATTGCCAAAAGTGAAAGCTATAATGCTTTAGAAAAGAAAGACGAATGACAAATGGCAGATGAACACAATGTGTCACCCATCTTAATTATGTTTCAAGGGATCAAAGCTCCATAGAGAAACAAAGAATATAATGCCAATATAATTATAGTGATCAATTCTAATTGTCTTGTTGAAAAAAATTAACTTATTGTCAGTAATTTGTTTTGTATTTATCTTGTTGCTATTTTAAAGAATAACAATTTCAACAATGAAATCATTAAGTTCTCTGCATATACATGTAATCAATGTTCTCTATTTTTTAATTCTTTCATTTGAATGTCCCCAAACCACACTCTTATGAAACATACCTGGATGATGCAGTATCGTTTCAGTCTATCTTGACAATTAACAACTATTATCTCATCAAAACATTTGTAGAAAAGGTAGCTTTGTGTTCTCCTCACCATCAGTGTCCTAAAAAACTCTGACATCACCTTTCACTTCAGCCATCTCAGAATTGTTCCTTACTTCCTTGACCTACTTAATACATTTCCATCAAGCATCGAAGATGATAAATTGAAAAGGAAATACAATAGTGCCAAAATTCTGATTTAAATGCTTCAGAGTCACCCTGGCACAAGTTTAGCAGCTCATAAATGGGATTAACTGAAGAAACATTTTAACACTCACATGTCCAATCTACATGTTTCCCTCCTCCATTATTACATGGTGTTTGCTAGCAGCTATTCACCTCTAAATCCTCCCAAGCAACTTTGCATTAAGTATCACCTCTGCCACATTTTACTCGTTAGTTCTCCTTCTGATTATTGGAAAAATCCCAAAAGAGTTTAAGGGGCGAATAAAGTTTATTCTGTTGTTGCGTTTTTCTTCATCTTCCATCTTAACTCTCATCACCAGCAAACTATGTCTTTACTACTTAGGAGCAACTCTTTCTAGATTCTTCTACAATCACATTTATATTCTCTTGCATGCTAATGTTTTCGCAGGAACAGAAATTAGTCATCTGCCTGTCTGCGCAGTCTCATTGGAATACACCACATTCATTCCCATATACAATGTTTATATCTACTTTTTCACTACAATGTTAGAGTTGAGTGGATGCCATAGGCACCAGATGGAATCAAAAGCCTAAAATGTTTTGTATTTGACCCAGAAATTCTGCCAACTCCTGATATAAAATATGTGTGTTGTTTCAGTTCTAAAGTCTTCTTATACTCAAGGCTAAGATATACATTAATCTTACTGGAAATGTGAGAGAATATGGGTGCTAAGTGCTGAAATTGGGTTATTGCCATTTTTCTAACACTTTTGTCTGAAAAAACATGTTACTTAAGTATACTCCTGTACTGATGAAATTTCCCACTGATTTGCCCATGTTCTTCATGCTACTCAGCCTTTAAAGAGATGCTATCTTTTTGTAGTGTACAACAAATACCTGGGAAGTAGACAATATTGTTTTCAGGTATAACAAATAGAAATGAAACTATGGAGTCAAAATTATGTACGGTACTGCACACATGGTAAAAATGATAGTAGAGTAGTAGAAAAATACTGTGATAACTACTTAACACAAGTCACTATCATGACAGTGGTTGAGATATTAATGAAGACTAAAGGAGGTTGCAGAAGAGAAAAATAAATACCGAATTTTCTCAAAAGAAGAATGTCAAGAAAGCTTATTCTACTGAATGAGAAAAAAAAATAGGTGGAGCAACAGTGACACATCAAGAGTCCTGTTAGGATGGTATTGACAGTGTGATTTTCTTTTTTTAAGAGAATAAAAATAATAGATAAAATATTAGTAATGATACAGAATTTCATTGAAAACCAGATAATAGGAATTCGACAATGGTTGTTATATTGCACCTTGTTGTGTTCAAGGTAGTTGCTCAAATTTCCAGATATAAGCATGTTAAATTAGTCAAAATAAAAATTTTAAGCATCAACATTAATTTCTGGGCCAACTAGATATCTCAGCAGATTAAAGCACCTGCTTAGGCAGACACAGGGACCTGGGTTCAATACCCAGCATGTCTTGCTGGCCCCCAAAACGTGCTGAGATGGCAACTAAGACTGCGTGTGGTGGCACATGCCTGTAATCCCAGCTCTTGGGAGGCTGAACATAGGCAGATCACTATGAGTCTGACCTACGTAGTGAGACACTGTAGACCCTGTACTAAATAAAAAGTTAAAAAATGTTCCAGCCCTACTTGAATAAAATACCCCAGTCCTCAAATCTCTCCATTTATCAACTTCTCAGTGCTCTTCAGGGTTGTCTTAGGAATGTGAAGTAGTGGGATAAGAGAGCCAGCAATTTCCTATGTGTGGAATTACAGACCCTTAGATTGGAGGACGTGAGTGAGGTTAGTATGCCTTTGCTCTAGGACAACCTCTCCAAGTGTCCAGTTTATAAAACAGCATTTGAAACACTACAATTTGTCCCTGCTCTATTTCTCTGCTCCTGCAACTAGAAAAAAGTAATATATATGGTATGTATATGGTAATAATATATTCACCATAAATATAAAACCAAACATATTATTAATATAAATTTAATAAATCCAGTTGTGAAATACATTTTAGAATACAGGAACACATTTTGAATATATTCATCAACAATATTAAATATACAGTAACAATGTATTTCTAGTATGTTCAACAAAAGATATAAGTGAAAAATGTATTCCTAAAATATATTGAAATAACTTTGCATATACATCTTTAATAAACTATTCATAAACCACAAATTTTCCAAAAGAATTCTTAAGTATTTTCTTGGATAAGAATGATGTAGGGATGTTTTAGTCATGGATTTGCAAGGGTAATGATATAGGGCACATAATTTCTAACATTGTTTTATAATAGTAGCCCAAAGAGTAACATACAAAGAGAGTGCAGCTGAGGGCCTGGATCCCATGAAAATGCCTTGCATGAGTCCAGGTGAAGACCTAGAGCTTATATCAATATCCTCCACATGTCCAACTCGAGGCCAAGAGCCCATAACCATGTCCCATGCAGGTCTGTTTCAAAGATCTGTGGTGAGAAGGCCCAAAGATCACTGGTAAAATCTAGGAAGCCTTTGCCAGCAGGATTGAAGGATCTGTGCCAGCAGGCTGAGGGATCTGCACTTAAGCCAGGAAGCTTAAGTGTAAGAGCCTGCAAGGCACAAAAGCCATCCTCCATGACAACAAAGTCCCAAACACCTCCAATGAGAACAGCTGAGTTTATCAAGAAACCAGCATTACAAGATCCTCCAGTAATCTTAACAGCTCCCTGAAGCTTCTAAACTTCTCCAGACTGCCTCTCATGCTGTTGGCAGCAATCCCCAGGCAGGCCTCCCACCCAGTGCCATGCTAGTTCAGTTTAGCTGAGTGTTACAATATGACCATCAGTTGTCAATCCACCACAAAGGACTCTCAACTTTCTCTATTATTTCTTGGAAAGATGTTAATAACTCAGAATTTAAACATCATCTCTTCTCAAGCACACTATCATCCCTTCTTATCCTGTACATGTGCACCACTCTCACCAGCATTATACCCTTAGATTTCTCCATCAAAAAAGAAGGGGTGAGGTTCTCTGATCATATTTGTCTTCAACATGCTGGTGACTCATTAAGCTTTCTTCACTGTCCCCACCACTCCCCAAGTCTGCTTATATAGATATTTCTAAACTTTAGAAACTTTCTGTTGAATATCAATATATCAAAAGGTCAGTGAAGACTCAGGACATAAGAGAACCTGTACTGTAACATCGTATAACTCAGTGGTGTCCCAAATTTTCAGATCAAGGAGATTATGGAGACACAGAAGGAAGTGATCAATGATGTACAATGCACCTAAGGAGAGTCACCTAGAGAGAAAACTTTCTCTCAGGCTTTCACAGAGAGCAAATTGGTCAAGCAATGGCTGTGACACATCCACATGGCTGACACTGACAAAGGATCTACAAACTTAGGTATAGGGTTTCAGAGAAAATCCTGAGGGGATTTGACTGACCTTGTCAGATACAAAAGTTACATTTCCTGTCATATAGGTCTTGCTTTATCTTGGTCTTAACCATCTAGTAGAAAAGTATAAAAACAAGATATAAAAATTAAATCCCAGGGCCAAGGAGATAGCGCAGTGGAACAAGTGCTTGACTTGCAAGTGCAAGGTCCTGAGTTTGATCCCTGGTACCAACAAAAATGAATAAATGAAAATGAAGCCATATTAATATGCTGAGCTGTAAAAAGTTCAAGTCAACCACTTTTGACATTTCCAGTTCTACATACAACACACTATTATGGACTACTGGACTATATTGGATGGATTATTTTGCAGAATTCATTCACCTACAATATCTGAATGGCAATAGAATACCCTTCTCTGACAAAACTAAACAAAAAAGGGTGATATAAGTGAAGGACCAGGGACCAGAGAGATGGCTCATAGGATAAGCGCTTGCCTGGAAAGTACAAGGGCCTTAGTTCAATCCCTGGTTCCACAAAAAAAAAAAAACATTTTGTAGTGAAAGAAAATATATATGTATATAATCTTTATATAAAAAATATTTAGGATATATATACAGCTGCTTTCTCTGAATTCAATGAGAAGAAAGATTTGTACTAATAGTGTTTAGACAGGATATCATGTCTGCATCTTGAACTATGAATAATAACTATGAAGACAACAATATGCAATGTATTAATTATTGTAACTGTCCTACTAACCTGTTTTTAAACTGTCTCATTGCTATTTGTTTCTCAATAAATTAATTTTTAAAAAGGTGGTTGCCTTACAAGATTCCCCACTCTGTTTGGGTTGGGGTATAGAAAAGATAACTCCTCCAAAACCCCCAGGCACCCCAATCCCATAGTCATCAATCTTTGTATTGTTTGTGGATAAAGATAGACTACATAGATAATGGTCATAATGTAAAAACTATTGTGATGATCTTTTAAATTATCTTCAGAAATGTTTAAAACTTTGAATTTTTAACATACTTTTATGATTCTTTCCTTTCATTATTGATTACTTAATGTCTCATTTTCTTTAATTTTGAATACTAGTTTTAGACACAGACCAACAACAAAAGATCAATTCAAGGTGACAGCTCTAATGTATAAACAGTTATATTATAAGACAGGTAAGGTTGACTGAGAAGAGGGCATGCAAATCGAAGAAAGCAAATCGTGAAGATGTCAGAAAACACAGCCTTATAAAAAGTCTGAATGGTCAGAATTGTGGAATGTGATAGTAAAACAGAGAAGGCTGTTAGGGAACCGATGAAAGAGTGTCTGGAGTGGTCAAAGGACTGTGTCGACTTGAGGAGTTTAGAAGCTTAGCTAAATCAGCTCAGCAATCCACACCCCAGGATGGCTCCTCACTTAAAGGGAAATGAAGAAAACTGAGGAAGGATGGAGGGTTCCATTTCTTTGGAGGAGCTCTGATCTTTGCCTTCATCTTGCACATAGTCTCCTGGATTCTAGTGCAGACTCTCGGGATTCCACTGTTAGTCCTTAAGCATTCTGGTGTAGACTCATCAGCCTTCCATCACAGGCCCAGCAGCCTCCTGACTGGCACTTTCAGGGGACACTGAAGTGTGGCTGATCATCAAAAGCCAGTCTTGTAATTTTTTACACATTTTTACATCTTGTGTTACATTCATTTCTCTAGTAAAACCTTGACCAGTCCATTGTGTCATATATGGTGTATAAATATTTGAACATAATTCAGAAATTTGCTGAAAGCCAACGCTAACCTACATATGAGAGAAATTTTAAAAACTCATGTATTATAATATTTTCTTTAAACAATTTAACTGATTTCCACTATTTTATCTTTGGCAAGTGGACTAAAGAAATTTTGTCTCAGTTACTCTCATTGTTGGGACCAATTCCTGACACTCAAAATGACAAGAGGAAAGGTTTTTCAGCTCACAGTCAGTAGAGGTTTCAGTCCATACTCAGCTGGCTCTAAGGCAGAGAGTGACACGAGGCAAAGAGCAACTTTTCATAGCAGCAGCAAAGGAGGACTAGGCTGAAGGAGGAGCAGCAGCAACAATGGCAGCAGAGGGCAAGTCTATCTCCCTTCAGTAGCATTCAGCTATCTGCCCCTGGTTGGGTGTCTCACTCACACCCTTAATCCCAGTGTATCATGAGTGAATCACAAACTCTAGAAGTCAGGCCCATGACTACCTGAGGTTTTGGGGGAACAACCAGACACAAACCATAACAGCTTCATATTCATAAAGGGTAAAATTTTCATGGATATAATTCTTCACAAAATGTTACATTAAACAGAGAACATTCTCTAAAAGATTTTTGTATACTTCAAATACAAGTATCAGAATTTAAATAAAAGTGTGAAGACAATTCACTTTATAGTTCTTCAGTG
>NW_004524778.1:610979-617812 GCF_000260255.1 Octodon degus
AGAAGAAGAAGAAGAAGAAGAAGAAGAAGAAGAAGAAGAAGAAGAAGAAGAAGAAGAAGAAGAAGAAGAAGAAGAAGAAGAAGAAGAGAGAACAAAACTACAGAGAAAGTACTTTTCATAAAATTACCTGATGAAATTTGATTTTGTAAAGTCTTGTAGTTTATCTGAAAGTAAAAGCATGATACATTGGTGGAAAGAAAATGTTTTTGTGGGCCAGGGAGATAGCTTAGTAGAATAAGTACTTGCCTGGCAAGTTTAGGTTCCTGAGTTCAATTCCTGAAACTGCAAAAAATAAAAAAAAATAAAAAAAGTTTTTGCAATCAAGCCAAAAGAAGTGTCTTCAATGAAAAAAGAAAGTAGAAAAGTCAAGTACTGTATTATGTAAAATTACTTATAGTATTTTGTTTTAAAGAGAACAAAAATAGTAGATAAGACATTAGAAACAACACAGCAGTTAAAAAATGATAGGAATTCAACAGTGATTGTTATATTACACATTACTGTCTTCAGTGTAGTTGCTCAGATTATCAGAATCAAGCATGTAAAATGGAGCAAATAAGGTGCCGTCTACTCCTGTGATGGGGGAGCACATCTCTTGATGTCCCTTATTCTTCTTTAATATTTTGTATTAGTGGTATGTAGCTATAATCATTTCTAAACTTTAGATTTGAAAATAACTTTACACATTGAAAGCCTGTACAGTTTTATGAGAAAAGTCAGGGGCATACTTGAAAGTCAGTATTGAGCTAGGAGATTTCAAATAGATTTTTTTTGATTGCCCAAGGAAAGCAGATTTAGAAGAGCCATTAATTTATTTGCTATCATAAAATAAGTTGGTATAAATAAATTTTCAAATAGATGTTCTTATGATGTTTTGAACAGATTTTAAGATATTGTTTAAATTCCAAATTAAGTTACTTTCTTTAGCATGAAAACCATGATAAAGAAAAAGAAATGAACTCATGACAAATGCTGGAGAGGCTGTGGGGAAAATGAAACCCTTGTCTACTATTGGTGGGAGTGCAGATTGGTATAACCTCTGTACAAATCATTGTGGAGATCCCTAAAATAACTAGAATTAGAAATCCCATTTGACCCAGCTATTCACCTTTGGGTACTTTTCCAGAAAAATTGAAAACATCACACCACAGGGATATATGTACACCCATATTTATAGCAGCATAATATGTCAGAGCTAAATCTTGGTAACAACCCAAATACCCATCAACTAAGTCATGGATAGAAAAGATGGGGTATTTTTATACAATGGAGTATTTCTCAGCTATAAATAAAAGAGCCATTAATTGAAAGCATATTACTATTAACAATATTGCAAAGAAATATTTTTTTTCAAAAAAGCACATTTGAAAAAAATGAATTCATAAAAATTAAAGAAAAATGACAGATTTTAGAAGAATGAGCACTTCTGTTTTTCAAAATTCAGGGAATAAAAAAGAACTACAAAGATTCACAGTCAATTGTACTGTAACATCTCAGGAAAATAATATCAAAATTGGCTTCATTGTTGTAAATGAAATGTGATAGATTCCTCTCCCTAAAATAATATAAACATTGAAATCTTGTTTATAAAATTTGTTGCTCATTCTTTATCTTCAGAATCAAGTTCAAAATTTCAGATCTTTGGCAAGTGTCCTTTAATCTATCCACAAACTGATCATCTACATACAGTTTACCTTCCTAACATTGTATTACTTCGATGAGAGACACAGTATCTTCTGTGTGCTGCAGTATTTACCTGATGCTAAGAATAAAATAGGCTACCAATAAATCATTATTATTATTATTATCATCATCATCATCATCATCATCATCATCATCATCATCATCATGTACTGGGAATCAAACTACTGACATAGCACTGTGCTGCTGAACTATATCCCTGGCCAATATATCACTTTCAGATAAAAAGTATTTAAATTGTTCACTCTAGCAATTTTTGTATATTCTATTTACCCGTCATCTGCCTATCATCTATCTGTCTATCTGCCTGTCTATCTGTCTGTCTGTCAGTCAGTCAGTCTATCTAAAAGTTAGATTGTTACAAAGCCATTCTGGCTGGAGTTTAATTATAAGGCTAAAAATAATCTTTCTGTATTTATCCTCCTTTCGTTTTAGCACATATGTATGTGTGAATCTCATATGCACGCAACAAAAGTCTCTACATTTCCACTACTTTATTCATTTCTCTACTAAATAGAAAAGAGAATAGAGGAAATCTAGAAAAAAAGTGATGTATTGCCACTGTTTGGTTTGTTTCCAAAGCTAATTTTTAAAACTATAACCTGCACCTCCAACAACATCGTAAATATTGTGTTAAAGCCACAATTTTTGTACAAGTACCAGTAGTTTACTTGTGTTCAAAAAAAAGCTCCACTATTAAGACAAAGAAAACCAAAAATGAAAGCCTAACATAAAAGTATATAAAATGTGTAATCCATGCCTTCCCTTTCTTAGTTTACAAAGCACTACCACGTTTAAAGGTTTGCTGTGCAGAGGTAGCAAGCACACAAAGGGGCTACATGAGCTCATGGAGTGAATAATTTCCCAGCTTCATTCCACTGCTTGAGCTGCTTTCCTAATAATCATGCAAACCTGAGGATAATATTTCACAAACCTGTTGTTAAAGGTACAATAATTTTTAGTATTTGTTTTATGTAGTTTCAATATACAATCTTTCTTCACATTAATAGAAATACTAATGTATTTCAATGTCTCCTGAGGTTAATATGTCATACAATTATATGCAATTTCTGACAATGATTTATGTAGTTTATAGAGCAGGGGTCATCATCCTTTCTTTGCCAGTTGACATACTAACTACAGATATTCGCATGCATTTCAGCTCCTGAATAAATTTGAAAAATTGAGAATCATGAAAATGGTATTTCAGTAACAGTTCAGTTCAGCAAAGGGACAAAATTTACCATGCAACGTAACACCTTGAGCAAGGTTAATGCCCTGTAGAAATCACATTTCCCTGAAAGAAGGTTTTTGTTGCTGTTGATGGTGATCATTTTAAATAAATACATAATTCTTACACGACACATGTTTTCTGCTCAGATAGATATACAAACAGTGCTAAAATACAGGGCTATCTTATTTTTTTTAGAAAGAAAATTGCTACACCAAAGAAAAGGTAGGAGAAACATGACTACACAATCACAGATAAAAATAGTAAGTGGACAATTCTTCCAAAATAATGAGTATCTGATGTAAATTAGTTCACTAAAGAAATAAATGATGGCTAATTCTTTTATCTTTCCTTCATTCATCCTCAAATTCAAAGATAAGGCCAGTTTTGACAAAATAGGAAGTTGTAATATATTCACCTGCATTATACTGCTCATTAGCAAAGCACTTCATTTAAATGGAAAAACAGTTCCAAACTGGTTCACACAAAGACAGAGAGAGGGAGAGGGAGGAACAGGGGAGGGGCAGAAGGAGAAGGAGACTATACAGAAGTCTGGTTCACACTATCCAGTTGTTGCATCGGACAGGCATCTTTGAGGGAGCTAAAGCACAGATACAGATCGTCTGCTGCTCTCTGGGCTCCTCCCCACTGTCACTCCCACAGGCAGTGAGATGATGTGAAGTCACCTCCCTTGGCTCAAAGCCACAGCTCCTACTGAGAAAAGAAATCAGGACTGAATTGATGTAAACTGAAGGTTTATTAAAAATGAACTAAATGCCCCAAATGCTACTACTACCTGAACAGCAGAGCAGAACACACTGCAAGGTGAGGGGTTTGGATCGTTATACACTGGGTGGGCTTTGGGGGTGCATTCATAGGAGTACACTGCTTTCTAAAAATAACTGTTGCTCTGATTGCTGTAATCTAGACCACTCAGGACTTTAGCTTTTTTTTTCTCCTGAGGTGAGAAGGGAAGGGTTGGAAGGGCTCCTCAAATGCACTGTAAATACGTATAATAGTTCCACAAGGGCTAGCTTCCTTGAGCACGCAGTGCTCAATAAGCACGAGGTAGTTATATAACCCTTAGCCATCCAGGTCTTGCCCTGAATTCTCTGCTATATTGTTTCTAATCCTTCTCTGCAAGCTCATTGTGAGGAGTATAGATTGCAAAGAGTTGTTTAAAACTTGGATATTTTGTAAAAATTGAAAATGTACAATAAATTTAAGACCATGTGTCTGTTAAGAATTAAATCTTGAGTTAGGCCTCATTATTTGTCCCATATGCACATACACAAATGCACTCAAACACAAACAGGCGTAGAATGTTATCCTGGCAAACAACACAAATCACTTACATCTTTCATTCTTTTTTTAAATTTTTTTTCATAATTTTATTGATAAACAGATAGCAATGAGACAGTTTCAAATCAAATCGCTAGGACAGTTTCAATAACTAACACACTGCATACATTCTTCTTAGTGGTTAATTGCTGTACAAGGTGTGGATTTGAGATCCTATTTACAAACACCATTAGAACAAATCATTCTATTCATTAAGAGAATGTAACTATATATCTATCCTAACCACTTTGAATACACAGATACAAAATGGACATTCATCTGTATACCCCTTTTTTTCTAAGTCCCATTATTTGAATATTATAGGTGTGTAAACTCAGCAAAATATTCTATAAGAGTCCAGTAGCCCTTAATAGCAATGGGTCTTCTGTTTAACTGGCAATGTCAGAAATTATTGACCTGAGTTCCCCACAGCTCAACGTAACATCAAGGCTTTACTTCCTATATTTTGTCTCCATATTTTTCTACTGGATGGTTAAGACCAAGGTAAAGCAGGACCTATGCAACAAGAGTTGTAGCTTTTGGATCTGAGAAGGTCAGTGAAACGCCCTCAGGATTTATCCTGAGATCCTGTACCTCAGATTGGAGATCCTTTGTCAGTGTCAGTCATGTGGATGAGTCACGGCCATTGCTTGGCCAATGTGGTCTCTGTGAAAGCCTGAGAGAATGTTTTCTCTCCATGTGACTCTCCTTGGGCACACTCTACATCATTGATCACTTTCCTCTTTGGCCCCATAATCTCCTTGATTAGAAAATTTGGGACACTACCGAAGTACATGACATTACAGTACAAGTTCTCATATGTCCTGAGTCTTAATTGACCTTGGAAGGTTAGGGCCAAAATGTTGGCTTTCCTTGCAGCCCTTTTTCTCTAATTTTAGTCTGCAAACTTAGGTTGTTAACCATCCAGAAAACAAGCTTATTGTTATTATCAAACAACTTAGGCTATTAAGCTTAACCTCACCATCTCTCTGCATTTCAAACATCTTAGGCATAATAAGGAACAGGTATTGCTCATCAAGTATTGATATGTTGAACTTTAAGTCCCTACATCATTCATTCTTAATTTGCAACATAAATGATATTAACAGACACTTTTAATAAATGCACTGAGCATCAGCTAAATACAGAATAACATGCTTGGTAAACTACTAAATTTCTATTTTGTTTTCCTGAGATGAAGTTACTTGTGTTGTGTAACTGCTCTACAATTTTAAATTTACACAACAAATAAAATATTAAAACTAAGTAATGGACTACTCCTTTGCAATTCATATTTTGGTAATTAGATTTGAAAGGTGATTTAATATAATCAGCTCATACTGATGTTTTTCTGAAGGAAAAGTCAAAGCTCCTTAAGAAACAAAGCACTACAGTGGCCAAAGAAGTGACGAGCGCACCTCCCTCTTCAACTCAATAAATACTAGTGAGGTAACGAAGGAAAAAGTCTGGCTGGTTTTTGTCATTCTTAGGTTTGATTTAATTGAATGGTTACTTAAATATCCATAAATATATTTAGAAATATTTTAGGAAATTATAATTTAACCTTGCTTTTCTTCTTTATACAATGATTCATCCTTTATCACGTGTGTGGAAATGAGTGTATTATATAGATGTGGCAAAAAATCACTGGAACTAAGTACTCATGTGTGTATGCATGAAAGTATACACACACACACACACACACACACACACAGACGTACACTCTCTGGGCAATGAAATTTCATATAAAATCCTGCTTTAGAGATTCTGTAGCATAATTTTCCTTTAAAGAGCATGAGAATTTCTATTTGGATACTACAACTGTGTAATAGGAGAAGATATGATAAATTTCCCATATTCAGGTAACTAAAATCCATGAATAATCTTGTTAACAATGCAAATGACATGCTAATAGGTAAATCTATGATCTCTATGTGTCTTACACTTATATATACTCATATTATCTTTGTAGAAGATAAAACAAAAGCTTTAAATTATACTTGCATAGATGATGGAGAGCACTTTGGCCTAGGAGTCCTAAGAGATACGAAAGTCAGGAGAACATCCTTCGACTATCATTTATCTTGTATATTTCCTTGTTCAGATTCTTGGTATAGAAAAATGGCCACTACTCATTTCTTCTCTCAAAAAACTCAGATTCTTTTACATCAGTGTTGATTAAGTTAAGCATGTCGATGTCAATAATTACATAGTGATCCATTTATATTCTAAGTAGTCCAGAATTTTATATAAGCAAGGGTAATTGAATTATAAGAATAAGAAATACTTATGAGTCAATGCGTTTTCTCAAGTTAAAATTTCAAAAATTGAATACTTTCAGGAATGGATTTACTCACTCAAATGTTTATTCACTTCAGAACATATCTGTCAGAATATTGAAATGAACAGTTCATGTTTAGTGATATTTTTCTGAGAAAGAAATGCACTAGGGTCATTAAAAAACCTTTTGAGTAGGAATGATACTGTATCAACTATCAAGTGAAATAATGCTTAGAGAAAATTTTATAGTACTAAAGGATTATAGTAGAAAAGTTAAATG
>NW_004524778.1:617957-624853 GCF_000260255.1 Octodon degus
ATATTAATAATAAGTAGATAAATAACACAAAATAATAATGTTCCAAAATGTTATTTGGAAGTATCACTAAAATGATAATCTTCAAGCACAAAGGAAGGGAGATATTGTAAAAACCACCAATACCAGGACTAAAGAAGTGGCCATTGCTAAGCATCACAAGACACTGAAGTGTGAAAATTGAGTACTAGAAGATCAGTGGCTTTACATTTGATAACTTACTTGGAATTATAAGTTCATAAGAAGACACACTTGCAGAGATCATTTAATAGTAAACAGGTATGCTCTGCACTACTAAGTCTGCTAGAGAAATTGTATTATTGAAATATATCCCACGAAGAAACTCCAATCTCAGTGCACAACCATATTCCAGTAAAGTAACAACATAAATTCTTAATTTGAGAAACATTTACAATGATGCTTCCAGAATATATCAGCATAAGTGACGTAATTCATTTTATGAGGTCAGAATTAAAAGAGGGTCTAACAAAAACATGTATGATTCATTTGTATTTGAATATGGCTAAATCATCCTCTGTAAAGGTCAGAGAAAAACAAATGCTTATTCTTACCACATCTAAGCAAAATTAGACATACAAAATGCAGGTGAAAGTAATAAGAGATTCCCAAAAAGGTTCAGTACTGACCTTATTGCATTTCCTTCACAAATTACTTAAACATTCTAGGAAATACAATAAAAATCACAGCAGGGTTATTTACTTTCTGTTCATTTTCTACTTCCTTACTTCTGATAGAAGTCAATAAACTAATTCTAACCTTTATCCCAAAAATACAATAAGCAAATAAATTTAAAAATGTACAAACAATAATTTTTTCCTATAACTCTTAAAAATGGCAACCCAATTATGAGGAAAATATCAATATCATGGGTCTACAGCTACAGTATGTAAAATACCCAAACTCAATAATAAAATGTGAACTATTTCTGATAAAATGGACAACGATGCAAAAAATAATATTCACAGAATATAGGTACATAGCAAATGTTTATGAAAATACTTTCAACATCATAATGTTACAAGCAATAATATTAATTTTAACTTTTTCATCTGAATCCCTAATTAACTTTAAGGTGTTGTGTATTCTCTCTCTCTCTCTCTCTCTCTCTCTCTCTCTCTCTCTCTCTCTCTCTTTCTCTGTCTCTCTCATTCTCTGTTTTAGTACATGCAGATGAATGTCAAATCTTTCCAGCACCATCTGTAACAAGACAGATGTCTCTATGAATTGCCTTACAACTTTGGTAGAAAATCAATTGCCTATATATACATGGTCTATTTCTGAAATTTCTATTATTTTCTATTGCTCTAAGCTTCAATCTTTTTGTCAGTACCACACTGTATTAGCAAGTGCAGCTTTACAGGAAGTGTTGTAATCAATTAGTGAAAGTCCTTTAACTTTTTTACTGGACGTTAAATTTTATTTTTTGCACTTTTTCCTAAAATATTCAATTCTTAATAGCAAAGACAAAATAGTTAATGCCGGTCAATTTTTCTTACTTCATTATTTTCTAGTCACTGGGAAAATGCCAGGCACATGGGAGTTGCTCAATTAACATCTACTAAATTGACAACAACATATAAAGTGACTCTTAATTTGAACCTTTAAATAAAAAGATATTTATTCTATACTAAATTTTAAAGGATTTCAAGAATGGAATATTTGTTTAGACTTCTAAAGTTTTATTATTTGCATTCTATTTTGTGTGTAACTACTTTGACTGTACAAAATCTTTGTTTTCAAGCAACATTTTAAAAATCAGTAAAATAAAAAATTAAAAATAAAAATAATATAGTGAAATTTATAAAATAATTTTATATGTTTACAATATATGGTTTTGTGTGGTTATTATTAAGACATGGATATTGTATGCAGATAAGTACATAGCAATTATGAAAACAGAGATGAATTTAAATTTAGATGCCTATATAATATCTCTAGTAGGTCAAGAAAAGAAAAATATGTTGATTTTCTGTCCTTATTGTTGAGAAAAATGTTAAATTTCAGATGAAGCCTACAAAAAAATAAAGTTTGTAATTAATTTCCCATCTAAGCTCATTCTATCCCAGAAATTTCTGATTACTGTAGGATTAAGAATCTTTTTTAAATCAGAAATTCACATTTTCTTCAAATGTTACTTCATTGTAATGGTAAAGAAGTTTATGTTCAAAAAGGTAGAATCACTAACAATAGTATGACACATATATAGATATATATTCATAGAAACTGTACAAAAGAATACAATTTCTTTACAAAGGAATACAAATAAATTTATAGAAATGTTTTGCCATGAGTGAATTACAGGAAGATTTTCATTTTATATAAAATGCTATTAGCTTTGAAAATAGGTGCCTTGAGACTCAGCTATTTCTCAGGAAAAAAATTTGAAGCAGCCCAGTGCTAAGGTGCCCAGAGCTGGCTGCAGAACAGCTCTCTTGAAAGCTGCTGATAGAATCCAGAGATAAAGAGCCAAAGGGAACAGGGAGGTCTGCCAGAAGAGTCTATAGAATTGCAAGCATTTGTGGAGAAGTGCCCCTGAGGTAATTGATAAAAACTGGAGGTAGAGTCCACTGAGACAAGAAAGTACCAGACATAAGAGAGTAAAAAATGTTTGTTAGGAAACGCTGAGCTAATCCATCAACTTTATTTATTTTTTATTTATTTTTTTTTGGCCCTTTCCACTCACAGTACTTCAATAAAATCTGTATTTTAACAATATAAAGAGGTTTACACAAACAGCCTGTAATGGAAAAATACAATAATCTTTAACTGCACTTTCTAGGGAAAGTTTACTTGTTGTAAAAGAAAGTGGAAAGCTGAAAAGTATTATATTTGTGCTAAGTCTAAACAAGCAGACTTTTGCAAATGGAAAGGGGCCACAAGAATGAAGGAGAGGGGAGGAAAAGGGGCAAAAGTGACATACATAATTTACAGGTGTGTTTTGACCATGGGCCAACTCTCTGATGCAATCTTATGTACTGCAAATGTGTACTATTAAAAATAAAAGTTAAAAGAAAGATAAACTACATAAGCAGAGCTTATAAAGCTATTTTGGTGTTCAAGTAATTTGAATACACAAAATTCTGGCTTTTTAAATGAGAAAATAAAGACAGCTTACATTAAGCAACCAAAATTCTTGTTTTTATTCTGAGCCAAATATATGGCTTCATACAATATTGTAAATGTTGTCTTATTAAATATTTTTACAGTAAAGCCATTCCTTCTACAGAATGGACTGCAGCACTGTCAGAAATGTAACTATATTACTCGATCATCAGTGTTTACCAAATAGTTTCCTTGATGTTATCCACTCTTCCCTGTTCTCTATTAGTTTAAAGGTCATAGGAAAGGTACTTTAGCCTTTTTGTTTAATTTTCCCAGATTGATGGATGCCATCCAAATTAAAAAGCAAAGCCACTTATTGTGCAAAAACTTTAAGAAATCCCGGGTAAAGTGTTTCACACAGTCCTACCCTTTGTGGCTTCTGGAGCCTCGGCCAGCTGTTCTTGTACCATGCTACTGACTTTTTGTCTGGTTGCTAGCATTCTACATCAATCCACCTGCAGTACTCCGCTATGTGAAGAGGACTCTCCCTGAGTGGGCTCTTTCGTGACTGTACTACACTTGATCTCTGAGGATCTTGGGGAAATCAATCCCTTGGCCGTCACCACTCTGTACTCATCGTCATCTTGGCCTGCCTGTCTCTGTATCCTCGTGTTTAATTTCTGTTTCTGGCACACTTCAAAATAGATTGATTTTACCCTGTGTGATGCTTGTAGGAAATGAGATAATAAAGCAAAAACTTTTTGTCCATCTAGTGATATAGTTCATGCCTCACAGTATGACAGTTCTTACAGACTTCAATATTGTCCCTCTTCTGGAATTCTTAAGATGAGATGAAAACATTCATAAGTGTACAGATAGCCTTACACTTTCTCCAAATATGTCCTCCGCTTGATTATGCACTGCTATGATGAGTATGGCCTACAAAACCAGATGTTTTGTCATTAATAGTCATATTTTTTTTTCTCTGAAGCAGCCCGTTGTCTTTCTTTTATCTGCATTGTATGGTATGCTGTTCCTACCACCATCTGTGAGATGGATTATGAATATTTCTTTTGTATAGCTAGCAGATATCTGCAACTACAAATTTAAAGCAATAGACAGATACAAGCTTAAAACAATCTCACATATTTGGTAATAATTAAGAAGTCTGTGTGTGAACAGGAGCACATTTGGTGATATGTAGCAAACAATCACAATCGCACAAGTCAGCCCACCTACTTTATGTCCAATTTAGCTAAATCTCAGAAAGGGCTCTCTGATGCAGGCCCTCATAGATACATCATTTCACCAAATTCACACAATAATTAGATGGTATTCTTCAGCATCGATATCTTATATTTTATAATAAAAATAAAGTCAAACAGGAAGTGTAACATTGGAGCAAAGTATGAAATACCTGAATACCAAACTAAAGATGTCATTATTCAGTATCCTAGAGTTGATCGTAAAGACCTTTTGGCTATGAAGTCCAGTACATTGATGGCAATGTGGGCACTCTTCAATGTAGGGCAAATACTTGGACCATCAGCAGCAAATTAATTCAGGTCTCAGAATTACATTTAGTGGGTGAAATCAATATAACATCTCTTAATTTTCAGATACCCAGAAGGCAGGTCACATTTCTTATTCCTCTTAGCTCTTATTTTATTCTATTAATTAATATTATTTTTTTTGCAGTACCGGGGATTGAACTCAGGACCCTGTGCTTGCCAGGCAAGTGCTTACTCTACTGAGCTATCTCCCTAGCCCTGGTTTTAATTAATTTAATTTAATTTATTTACTCATTTTGCCCTCTTAGCTCTTAGAAAAACTCTCCATGCTTTTTCTTGTGTTTTGTAGGAGATATGTTTTATAACGAGACTTTATACCCAGAAATCCAAAATCAACCCTCATCTAACTGCCACATCTATTTCTAACTGTGTGAGTTGATGTAAAATATACAGCACACTTTCTTCTTCACTTTTTTGCTTTAAAATGAAATAATACATAATAATACTTCTTAAACACAGGATCAGGGTTTATCTCCAGCCCAAATTGCTATGCCGGCCCTGTCCCAGGGCAGGCTGAGCCAGCCACCAAGACAGGGCATGGTAGGGCATGCCTGTAATCCCAGTGCTGGGGAGGCTGAAAACAGGAGGATCACCATGAGTTCAAGGTGCATAGTGAGACACTGTACCACATACACAAATAACAACAATAACAATAATAATAATACTTGAAGATTAAATGAAATATTGGTTACTTAAAAAGAGGATCTGGGGCTGGGGAGATGGCTCAGTAGAATAAGCACTTGCCTGACAAGCACAAGGGCCTGAGTTCAATACCCGGTTCCGCCAAAAAAAGGGGGGGGGCGGATCATAGCACTGCACTCTGCAGATATTCAATACATAATTATTACTTTATATTTGAAAAAAGTACAATATGAAGTCCATATAGGTAATAAATTGCTAACAAGTGTATATTTTAAGTATTTATATTTTTTCAATCCCAAATATATTTATTAAATCATTACAAAAATACTCATCAATTGTGACAAATGTCTAGCTTGGATGGATGAAAGTGTTTATTTCTTGTTCTAAAATACATATCATGTGCCAAAATAGAGGAGAATTTGCTTGGGAGTAGGAGCCTAAATGAATTAGAAAAATGTGACAGAGTCACAGGACAGTACTAAAGAAGCACATGCTGCTCCTGCTGCTGCTGAAAGTTCTGAATTTATTTGGTCAGTCAGAAAAGCGGTTTGTTCTTTTTCAGTTACATTCAGCTGCACATTTACAGCTAAAATGTAGAATGAGATTTAAGCAAATTTGGCAGCTTACAATTAGAGTATATGGAGTGAACCCTAGGCAGTTACGGGGCCATTAGTTAAGGGCAGAGTGTGGCTCAGTGGTAACACATTCGACCAGCATGCAAGGTTCTGTGTTTGATGCCCAGCACAGAGGGTGGGGGCTTGATAACCATAATGTCGAACATAAAGTAAATAATCTCATCTAATTAAATCAATAAAAGATAATTTCTTACCCACATTACATATCCTTCAAGGTCAATGAGGTAGAGGATTGTTGGTTGTATTCAGACTCCATAAAGTTAAAGTTGACATTTCAATGTTTCAAATTCAAGGCATCTTTAAATCTTCTCTACTCACAACTCAGTGGAGCAATGTTCATGGCTATTTTCTGCAAAGAGATAGGAATCATACTGTGTATGAAGCTTTCCATGTCTTATAAGTGGAAAAATAATTGGTACAGTATGTATTCTCGTAACAATTGGAAGGATGATGAAACTTGTGGTGGAATGAATTTCAGTGAGTGAAGAATTAAAATGTTAAAGAAATAAAGGATAGTGAACACAGAATGCAGAAGTGCAGAAAAGAAGCAAGTGAGCAAGGAGGAAAATGGAGAATTGTTTTAAACCAGCAATGGGAAAAGGAATTCAAGTCAGTGGAGTAGCAGTAGTCTTATAAAAGGTGGGAAAAAATTGTCAATTTTCAGTTTCGGTGCATCACAGGGCTCCAGATAAAAAGAAAGAATAAAATAAATATTGAGAAGTTTAGATGACTCACAAATGAGCTAGAATAAGAATTGTACAAATGCAAAGCAAACACAGAAGTGTTCCTTTTAGATAATTAAGAAAACATTAGGGCTGGAGAGATGGCTCAGTGGTCTAAAGCACCTACTTGGAACAAGCTTGGCAAAGCACAGGGACCGCGGTTCGATCCCCCAGTACCACATGCCAGCCAGCCCCGCCCCCTGGTGGGCTGAGCTGGCCACACACACACAATAAATAAATGTACAAAATAAATAAATAAATAAATA
>NW_004524778.1:624953-630568 GCF_000260255.1 Octodon degus
TGTGTGTGTGTGTGTGTGTGTGTGTGTGTGTGTGCATGTGTGTGTTGCTACAGATGAAATCCTGGTCTTCACAGGTGCTACACAAGTACCCTAGCACTGAGTTACATCTCCAGACCTTCTTGAAGTCTTATCATGTGGAAGGACATAACGAAATTTGTATCCATGATTTATAATGTTATTTGTGGTATGGATGCTATTATTTAAAACAAAAAAAAAAGCTCTTCACAGGAACATAGAGAATTTATTGGTTCCATTTAATCTGTACTAACTCACAATCAAGTGCTAAAGAAGTCAGGTAAAGAAGTAAGATAAGTTTGAGGATGGTATGGACAATTATTTAGAAGATACTCACTCTGGTAGGAATAAATTGAAGCAACATAAACTTAGAATGCTCATGGTGTACTTTCCAATGGACTAGAAAATCTGATCACAGTCTGTTTTCAATGTGGATGAAGAGTGTAATAAAAGGCCTAATTAGCTTGACACTCACTTCAGTGAAGTAAGTAATGGGTATGTAGCATAATTAGATGTTAGAATAGAGGAATTGCCAGAATTGTGTATATTACTTCATTGCTAAAAAAAATTTTGCAAAAATGATGAGGTTTTTGCCTTTGTATTTTATCTAGCTGACTTGTTGAGTATGTAATTATTTTAAAAAATAGATCTATTTAACTAAGGAATTAGAATAAAAACCTATTAAAAAGATAGTGCTACAATTGGTTTCTGACTCAATAAATGGTAACTTAAGGAAATAAAAATTTTTAATCACTTAATTTATCACATACCTTTTTTAGTTTCTTATAATTTCAAAGCATACTTTCCCTGATCTTCATTTCCAATGAACTTTTCACTGATTAAATCAATCTGAAGGTTCCTCTAAATTTGAATTATTAGACAGAACTACATTATATAGTTCATATGATCAACTAAAGTGTCTGCTCTAAAAATAGTTTCAAATTAAGAAACATAAAAACTGAACATGCTATGGTAACCTTTGAACAGAAATGGTATATCGTCTAGACATTAAAAGTCAAAAACTTCTACTATACACGATATGAAAAGGAATATGTTTTATTAATACGCAAAAAAGCAGCAGGAAATTAGTTCTCAAGTGTCATGGTGAAGGAACAAAACACTGAAGAACACTCATCCTAGTAATGTAAAGAACTGGCATTTTCCATTCACTTACCATAATCAAACTACAGTGAGGTTTTAGTTTGCAGGAGAAAAAGAAAAAAAAGGGAAAACTGGTAAAATCTCTTTACTTTTCAATCCAGTATGAGGATATTAATAGGTAATTCTTGAACAAACCCCGTATTCATTATCACTACATTCCTCTTATTTCCTGTTTATAGAAGGTGTGTGATCGTCTGCTGAGCTAGCCTGTGCGGTGGGGCGTCTCCTCTACTGCAGAGGAGGGGTTATGAATTGCGCGTTTATGCTTCGACACAGTGGGGCCTCTGCAGGACATATGAAAAGAATTCAAGTTGAGGGGCCACTTGTACACGGCTTCCATTCTATTTTTTCTTTAGAAATTTATACTACGTCTGAAGAAATAGGAGGGTTAGGAGTAGTTCGATCGTAGTCTTTTTGTGTGAGGCCTTCAGTTCATTTCCCAGCACCACAAACAAATAAATAAAAAGAAATTGGAGTTTCTGATATTTACACTTCTAAAAATCAATTTTGGAAGCACATTAGTCTTTTTTTCTCTGGCCATGACAACATACCCAATAATTCAAAATACATAAATACATAAGCAAAGGTGTTCTTAACGCACAGCTTTGAGGAATGAAATCCAACATCAGCGAGCCTCTACTCCGCACTTAGGGCCACCTCAACTCATTCCTAACATAGGGGAAGATGGAAAAGGAAATGGCTTCATGCAGAAGGGTCAAGAGATGGGGTGGGGTTGCTTTACAAAAATCATCTCTCATGAGAGCTAACTTTCTCCAAAAAAGCAGCATTACTACCTTCCAGTGATGATCCCTCCAAATACCTAATTGCCTTATGATAGGGTCCACTACATCAGTTTTAACCTTAAGAATCAAGTTCCATCCTGCATATAAAGCTTCTTGGGACACAATCAGTGCACTAGAAATGCTTGTACAGATTTTATTTATTTAATGACAGGTGTTTACAAATTAATTGAAGTCATATCTCAGATTAGTTAATTTATTCACATTGGAGTTAAGAAGCTTGTTATTCTGGGATAGAAGAGATGAACTGGATGAATTAGAAGTGGCGAAGTAAAACTACAGCACTTTTTAAGGGATTTGTTGTTTTCAGGTCTTAAACTTGATTGACATATGCATAGAAACATAATGTACCCATTCTCTATAGTTTAATTGCTATCAATTCAAAAAAAGCATATTTTCCAGAATTAAAGTCATACACTAATGATTTTTGGTCTCAATTTGAAAATTTATTATTGTTATTTTATAAGTTACTTAATCAGGGGTGTACATTAGAAAGTACCTGTTATATATGTTTATCCAAGTCAATTAAAACTTGTTGAACAAAGTAAAGATAAAAATCAACCCATATCTCCTAGACCATGTATATCATTCCATTGTATTTCTTATGTTTGCCAAACTTTTTTGCATGGAATTTGTGCTTTATAGATTCTTTTTACGTCATTATAATTGAATTCAATATTTCATTCTTTATCCAGTTTTAAACAAATTGTTCATACACAAAAATTGTGTACATAATAATTTGTTACTTGAATGAATAAGATGCTATGTGCTAATAGCCAATCGTGTGTGTCAAATACACATTCATATGGTGACTATGTCATTAAAAAATGATCCATGCAAACTTTCAACTTTCAAACTTCAAGAGTTCTAGAAGATTCTTAGGGACACTACTCTTGCTCACAGAGTCTTTCATAATTCAAAAACTCTCTAATACACATTTTCCCAGTACAATTCCAGAAGAAATAATCCTTAAATAAGGAACCTAAACAATTCATACTGTGAGCAAATGTTTTTCTCATGTGGATGAAATACTTTACATTTTCTTTCCATGAACTTTTTCATATGTTTTCTTTAATGTTTCAACTAATAAGTATATTACTAAAACAGTTTACAGTCTCTAAAAGAAAAATTGATTTGGACCCAAACTGTTAAGCTGAATAGTCAATAAATCAGTGCTTCACCCTCAAGCAACATACTTAAATCTGTAAGGGACAGAGCTGACATCAGAGTAATCACAATCTCTTTGCATAACTAAAATTTACTAACCTGAAACAAAGTTTTCAGGTGAATGAGCACAAAAATAAAAGCATGAAGAGAGACCACTGATGTAACCAACTGTAAAATAGATTACTGCTCACTTTGTTCTTCTTTGTGAAAGATTTAGACCCACAACTCTTGTTTTCATATGAATTTCAGAGGCTTCCTATGGTTTTTGGCTTTTTAACATGTGAAGTATTTTGATTAATAGAATATAAATGAATGTGAAAATTATATCACAACAGAAATTTAAATATGAGTTAAAGTCTATTTCTTTCCATCTTTTGTTTCTACTCTTCATAGTGGATTAAGGTACTCTTCATAGTGGATTAAGGGTGCTACCATGTGTCATGCTCTATTATCCTTGCTATAGACTTGAGTGACAGGGTGCTCGATAACAGTATGGAAATAAAACTGTTTAGAGGAATGATGATCTATGTCATTTAAGCTGAAATATTTCATCAAATGACTCTGTCAAAAGCAGAGTTAGTGTATCTAAAGACTTTTTTGTCTAAATTTTTATTAGCTGTGTTTATTATGGCAACATGTGGAAGAGTTTTCAAAAAGTTAGGTTGCTTTAAATTAGGGGGAAAAGGAATCTAAAAATTTCAGTATCTTGAAAGATGTGCTCAACTAATATTCATAAAACCTGAACTTAACAAAAGCAAGAGCCACATGAGCAAATTAAGATGAGCCCTAGAACAAACACTGAATACATGAAGCGGAAGAGAATTTGTCACTGATTTATTACCAGAGAAAGTAGACCAGATATATTTGAAAGCATCACCATTTTGTTCATAAAGTCTAGACGAGAAATATATTTCAAAAATAATTGTGTATTCATTGACCCAAGCTGTTCACTGAAATCAAATAGCAAAAAGTCACAAAAAGTTATACAGGTCATAGTCCAAAACATGAGATGATGTTGGCTAAAATTAACAGAGATTGTAAATATGGACAAAACAATCATTAGGGAATGCAAAGAGGGTCTAATTATGTAATATTCTATATGTTTAGAGATGCTAACCTTGGGAGAAATACTGTTTAGTTTTCATGTAGGATAAAAGTAAATTATAGCCTATTGATAGTGAAGATGTTGTGTGAATGTCAGTTCTTTCCTAATACCAATCAAGATATAAAGTTCTTCTACTGTAATAAAAAATGAAAATTTTCCATTAAAATGAACACACAATAAGGAAAAATTGTGCTGAACAGATAAAACTGAAGTCATGTTTTGGAAAGTAGAACACCTAGACAAGAAAGGATAAAATAAATATTTAAGCAAAACTAAGAATCAGTGAAATGGGATACTAGTGGGCATAACTTGAGCTTGTGGGAGGTAATTCTGACTATTGAACAAATACATAATGGAGAGCAAAAGAAATGGGAAACAATTTGAACAGGATTGCAAGTTTTTAAAAGACTCTACATCAGTTCCATTCATTGATGAGCATTACATTACTATAGGGAGACCTTGATTATGATGGTTAGATAGACAAATGCTTTAATTTATGACTAAGAGTGTAATACAACTCAGAAGAAAGCATCCTTCAAATGTTGCTATTTCCCAGACTAGTGATACACGATAGGAAGATCTGGACAGTGATGAGCCACCACTCCTAGTCAACCACACAAGCTTGTGAGCAGATAACCCATAATCTTGCAGTGTACTATTGCTTAGGTGTGCCGTTTAGCAGGCCAAATGTACACAATGAGCCTTTGATGAATGAGATTTCCAACACATAAGTTTAGCTGACTAACTTCATTATAAAGACCATATGCAGAGCATAGCCAGGGATACTATGGTCAGGACTTTCTGGCTTCTCTATTCTTATGACTTATGTATATTATAACGTGTACTTCTTTTTCAAAGTGTTCATAATTGTCACATGTAGGACCTAGAAAATGAAGTATACTTTTAGTGTTTTCACTCTCAGATTATTTGGAAAATATTTGCATGATAGATTGTCAGTGTGAAGCCTTTTAAGATTTCATTGTGTCTGTTTTCTTAGCCTTAAAAATTGTTCTCACTGTTAAACTGAATGTAATACGCACACATGCACAGGGGCCAAGAATATTATTAAAGTTATATATAATTATGTAACTAATATTCACTCCAAAATATGAACAGATATTTGTTTGTATAAGAGTACTGGTGTTTATATCTTACTCAGTAGAATAATAAAAACTGTCAGCTATTGAGCAGGGCTAAATTTGAATCATATTGACTGAAGACCTGTGGTTTCCCAGAAGTAGACTCATCAGTGACATTTCTTTCTATCTTCATGTCATCAGAGGCAAAGTTTTCAGGAGAGAAGTTTATTTTGAAATGACAAATGAACATAGCAAACTTTCATCTTTTAGAAAAATGATGACTTCTAA
>NW_004524778.1:630823-631461 GCF_000260255.1 Octodon degus
AGTTCCCTTGATTATTATTTTGCCTTGCAAACAAAAGCAACCCTTCTTCCTCTATGAAATGGTAGATTTGAGCTTGATTCAGAAAATTAAATTTGAAAGCTTATTGTATCACCTTAGCATCATGTCTTATATAAATACTTTGAAAGATATGAACCCAAATAAATTTTTAAAGTATAACATTGAATGGTGAAAGTAAAACCATTTGTATTTAATTGGTTTACAATTCATGTAAGACTTACATCCCACAGTACCACAGTAGATGAAGTGGAAGGGAGGTTTTCCAAGTGCTTCAAATAAAGACCCTGGCTCAAAACTGAAGTTTCCAGAGATCTAGCCAAAGCATTCCCATCAAAATCTCCTTGATACCTGATCATTCCCTTTCCTCTTAATCTTCTTTCTGTTAACTAGAGATTAAAAGGAACTTAGAAGCTGTTTTTACTGAAAGTACTGCATTGTTGTTCTGGTTTATAGAAGACTATTGGTCCAAAACAGGTCAGTAAAAACAGAGTGAAAGCTCAGCATCTCTGCCTTGAGGTTGCACCTCTCTCCTTTTATTGAGTTAAGCTTTGGGTCCATTCCCTTCTCCTCTCTGAACATAGACATGTTAATCATCTAAGGAAATTTTGTTTAAAACTGGC
>NW_004524778.1:631872-633745 GCF_000260255.1 Octodon degus
CCAATAAACCACAGACTGAATTTCCTGACACTATGATCCACATTAAATCTGCACTCCACAAAATTGTGAGTATTGAGCATTATGTCTCAGTGTCAGGAAAGCTGGCTAGGTTTTAGAAGTAAAGCATTGGTGTCCAAGAAAGAGATCAGCCATAGTAAGTCAGCAGTTCCATGCTCTGTGATGGGTGAAAATTTGCAGGACATAAAATCAGAAGAATTTGGTTGCAGATATGTGGTGTGGAATGCAATGGAAAATAATAGTGACACCAGTCAACTCAATGACCTTGAGGTTACATAGAAGGTATAATATTTTGTAAGAATGGAAAAAGTCTAAAGATTCCAAATACTATTTTAAATATACTGCTAATCAATATCAGACATTATTTAATGCAATAAAAACAAAATTTCACTAAGCATTACAATATTATCAAAAGAAAAAAAAACTAAAACAAAACAAGATTAAATTCTGAGTACAACTAAATTGAGAAATTCTAGCCAAGAAAGTGGTGGTAAGTGGACAGAAACATTAAAAGGATGGGTGAGCTGTGATGTAGCTACCTGGATCTATTTCCGGTTGATGGTAGTGAGCAGATAACAGGTATGTTGAGAGAAGAGGTATTTTCTCTGATATTGAGAATGTTCAGACATCAAGAGAGGGGATTCTCAGTAAAATGACATCTCAAGATTCTTGCTACCACAGGACAACAGAGTCCAAACAAGAATGGCACCAACAGGGAGACATAAACAACCCAGGATGCATCTGTGATCTGGACGATCATTATTTCAAGATGGTCACATGGAACCTCATGACCTAGCTTCTTGGTCCCTGAATCATGATCACTCATATTTGGCTCAGAATAAACTTGTTTCTTGTTTCCTCTAGAGCACAGTTATAATTTTCCATGACTATATCAAATAGTTTTACCAATTTCTTTTAATTTCTTTCCATTTAGGGAAGATAGCAAATACTACTAATTCATCTGAAAGGACTGACTTGAATGGAAGAAAGGGTACCTGGAAGACAAGCAAATGTTGCTAAATGGTACACTTTCAAATCTAAAAGTGACTCAGAAGGATCCTCATAGATGGGTAAGAAATATGTGATTAACTCTGTAAAGTACTTCTAGAATTAAGTACATATGTACTCAAAGGATTTGAGAAAATCTTCCCCAATTTCAGCTCCTTACTGGCCCATGTTGTCTATCTTGACAGATAGTTGTTGTTTTAACTCTAGAGGTCAAATAAACGTTTCGAAATGTTCAGCAGTTTCTGTAGGCTCCCTACAAGTAAACTGAGAATATATCGGATGCAATTCCAATATTCTTTGATGCTAATTAGAACTGAGACTTTATTGCCATTTTGTTGGCTATTTCATATGTGGTTTTAGAAGTATCTACTGCCTCATAACTCTCAGAGAGGATAAAGATCATGCCTAACTTTGTAATAGCATTGTGCTACTGTCTAGTCATGGCAGGAAACTTGTTCTCTGTCATGTTTAAAGAAAGGAAGCAAGATGTAGTTTTTTATGGTGATGGAAAAAAATGTAAAATGCCTGGGAAGGGGGTTAATTAGGCATGAAAAAGGCTTAACATCTCATTCAAAGAAGATCTCTTAGAGAGGTCATTTTTAGAGGGGCATAAATATGTGTATCTTTCAATGCTTTAAAAAATGCATATTATTGAGTCCAGTCCCTGTGAGTGTGTGGGAGAAGTTTCGGCTACCCTGCACCTGGTGGACCTACTGGTCCCAGCCCAGGTGCAGCGTGGGTAAGACCCTCTTCCACCCCCTTGGGATCCCCCACCACCATTCTGCAGCACCTACCCTACCCTACCTGCCCAGTAGGAATTTCTGCCACATTCCGGGAACCCCCAGAT
>NW_004524778.1:652318-653775 GCF_000260255.1 Octodon degus
ATAATATATATTATGTTTTAATTGTTTCAGTAATTTTCCTCGATTTACATCAAATTTAATGACAGTATACCACATTTATAAGTAAATTTCTTTCAGAATAAGACAGAGAATTATAAAATTCCAGAGTCAGCTGTTTTTTAATCACTTGTATTATATATCATAGGGCATTGTAGTGTCCATGAAAGTAAATATGTTCATATAAGTATAAATATAAAATTTTCTTATAAATATATGTTTCTTTAATAGTTAACATAAAATTAGGACTTTATACAGATATACAGATATATCTGTATCTATATACATAGATACAGATATATATCTTTCCAGTGAGCTCAAATTGCACCTAAACTTTGAATTTAACATGGGTCTCATGCACGTTGGTGTACAGCCAGAATTGTGGAAAGAATTGAGTTCACTAGCAAAGGTAGAACCAGAGAGATAAGAGAGAAGGAAAGAGAATGAGAGAGAGAGAGAGAGAGGGAGAGAGAGAGAGAGAGAAGCAGAGAGACAGAGTCTTATGAAGTACACACAATTTTTTAAAAATCACATGTGCCTACACTATAGTAACTTAAAATCCAGTGAAATAAATACAAAAGTTTTAAAACTTAAAATATATCTTTTTAATGCAATCTCTGTAAACATACCACCATAATAGCTTGTTTGGAAAACAATCCTAGGTTTATTCTTTCTGCTACAAGAGAAGGCACTACCTTGACAGCATCTTAGTGTGTCTAAGATGAAAAGTGGCAGTGGTACTATGTTCACGAAGTTTGGTAGCTCTCACTTAAGTAGTGTGTTGTAGGTTTTGTTCCGGTGATGAAGAAAGTGACAAAGATAGTCATTTCAAGTAAGAATCCAAATCTGAGTCTGTCTTTCACTTACTCTCAAAGTCACTGTAAACTGTTTCTAGATACAAAAATACATATATAATTACAGAGATATATAGATAAATAAATATACAGAGAAGATAGAGAATGTGCATATATACATAATCATGCATATGTCAGGCAGACAGACACCTGCACTAGACTGACATTCTGTATATGTTCTCTAGTCTAAAATTTCTGAAAATATCTTGTCTTGCCCAGTTTATGTCAGTATTTTTCTGATCACTTAGTATAAATGGATAATTTTTTTTTTTTTTTGCTGAACCGGGGATTGAACTCAGGTCCTTGCACTTGCCAGAGAAGCACTTATTCCACGAATCATCTCCCTGGCACCTGGATAAAACTTTTACTGGAAATCAGTTTTCTTTTGTCTTAGTGGCTACTTGAATAGTATATCTTGAGTCATCTAAGAGAAAACCTTGAAAAATTTCAATGAATAGGGAGATAAACTGTGTTGGATAAAATTGGATTTATATAAGGCAGACATACTCATGAATGAATCCCCACAGCTGTATAGGATCTGAAGCATTAATAAGAACTTAGAAACATAAACAGATAAAAAGGTGGTGC
>NW_004524778.1:655086-683394 GCF_000260255.1 Octodon degus
TGTAACTGTCCTAGTAAACTTTTTTGTCTCATTGCTATTTCTTTCTCAATAAAATTAATTTAAAAAAATAAAAATCACCTAGCAAAACATATCTACAGTGCATTAGTTCCTGATTGCCATAATCCTCATTGTTCTGCAGAATAATTATTTTTTGTTGTTTCATCAGTGTATCTCAATCTCCTTTCAAATGATTGCTTTATTGGCTGTGATTTCACTTGAATGTGAAAACTTCTCAGACATGCATTTCACATCAGAAACTTACTTTCATTGTTTTCGATATCTACATTCAGGTTTTTCAAACGTGCATTATTAGTCTTTTTAATCAATCTGGCAAATGTGACTATGTGTGTTCTTTTCCCAAGTGGATACCTAAAGTCTTGAAATAGAGTGTGTGTTTGATATGCATATCTGGATAATTTATTCATATATTAAAGCAAAAATATGCAATTGTTGCATTAAGAATTCAGTTGGAAAAGTTTTCAGACTATGAGTGGTTGGTAAGTTTCCCTCATTTCTTTCTACATAAATGTTTTAAATACATGGAGAAAGAAATCTTGCTAAAATATAAGAAGTAAAAGAAAAATAAAATTTATATCTACTTATGGCAATATTTTACTCAGGATAGAGGACTGAACTCAGGTCCTGCACAATGATATGTACAACTACCCCATGCAGCTACCTAAAATTCAGAGACAGGGACCGGGGAGATAGCTTAGTGGTCTGAGTGTCTGGCTGACAAGTGCAAGGATCTGGATTCAATCCCTGGTACTTTGTGTCATGCCAGCCCCGGAACCTCAGGCGCTCCATGCAGGCTGCCTGTAATCCTAGCACCGGAGAGGCTGAAATAGGAGGATCTCTGAGTCCAAGCAGAGTAGCAACACCCTGTACCAAATAAGTAAATTAATAAATAATTTAGTTTTTTGTCCAAATTTTGAGACAGGTTCTAGCTGTCTGTCACTAAATTGCCCTGTCTGGGCTCCATCTTGTGATTCCCCTGGGATTATAGGCATGGGCCATCATGCAAAACTTAGATTTATTTTTTAATGATGCTATTATGAGAGTATCATATTATGAGAAACAATGTTTATATTTAATATTTAAAATAATTTATTTGTATATATAATTTCCATTTAATAGAATTTCATGTGAGTATTCATATATGTCTGTATATACACACAGGCATTTGGAAATTTTCCAAAAGTCTGATGTACAGAAACAAATTAGTTAGCTGATTTCATTTGTCTTCAAGCCCCTTAGCAGGGCAACGGAAACATAAATACATAAATGATTGATTAGATAAATCAATAACTTTTAAACCTATTCATTTTAACAAGCCCAGGCTAGTAACACCAAATGCAGTTCTTAACCTCATTGAATAAAGACGCGTAGGCAATTGTCTGCAGTTCCTTCCAGCGCTGCTCTGCTCTCGCTCCAACGTGTGGCTGAAGGCCTGTGCACGCGACCCTGCGTAACGCCGGCTCTGACGTCGCAATTTTCCATACACAGGTGTGCTCATGATTAAATGCTTAAAAATGGACTCTGGAAAACCGCAATAAAAGCCCTCATTTGTGTCCCTTGCCCATTTCCAGTGAGTAAATACCCCTAAGCTCCCTTTTAAAACTACCAATATGTAGCTACTGAGGAAAGAAATGAGCATCGGTGACGCCAGGAAACCAACAGGAGCCTGCACTCAGCTCACTGTTTCTGAATGGTGTCCTGTCCTCAGGCATGTTTCTTCCGCATTTGGCAATCCCGTAAGGATAATGTGATATATGACCTGTTCTCTCCAGGGGTGTTCAAGGACCTATATATTATGCCTTACCTTGTACCTGTTGAAATAAAAGATTTTTTTGTCTTGTTTTTATATTAGGGCTAGAGAGTAAACATTTAGACTTGTGGAACAAGCGATTTACAGTGCAACAAATTTAACTGAGCCTTTGAAACATGAAAGCAGCCATGCACAATTGGGTGGGATAAAGGATTTGACTGGAAGTGCTGGTGAGATAGCTCAACAGACTAAGCGCCTCCTTTGGCAAGCTCAGGGACCATGGTTCAATCGATGCTGCCCCTTGAGCGTGCTGAGCAAGCAAACTAGTCCAGGCGTGGTGACGCACTCCTGTAATTCCAGCGCTGGCGAGGCTGAAAACAGAAGGATCACTAGGAGCCAAAGCTTGGTAGTCAGACCCTGTGATGAGTGCAAAAAATTTTTTTGAATGTTTTCCAATAAAACCTTATAAAAACAGACAAGGGCCTGGAGGCCACAGTGGGCTGTGCACTGCTCATGAACTTCTGAGCCTGCTCTTTAGCCTTCATCTAGCTCTACGCATCAAAATAAGGCACTGCAGTCACTGTGCAAGATTGGTATGAACAGCTACAATATTTTCTATGGTGTACACATGAAGTGTCCCTCAAGACTTCAATATTAAGCTCTTGGACCTCTGTATGTATACTTTTGAAGGTGATACCTGGAGAATTGATTGGCTCCTTAGGGTTTATCTTCATCCATGGGTTAACCTCATCAATGAAATCACAGTTTGACAGCATTATTAGACAGTAATGGAAACAAGAGACAGGTTACAGTTGACGGGCATGAAGGCGGGCGCGATCATGCCGAGTGTGCAGCTCCCAGGGCTCGCCCTCTGCTTCTCTCTCATGCCCGGGTCACCACCATGTGAGCAGCAGCGTTCTGCCAGGCCCTTCCTCCACGGTATCTCTGCCTCACCCCAGACCGAAAGCATGGAGAGAAACTCCTGAAACCACTGCAAGACGTAAGCCTATCCTTCTACCAGTTTTTTTGTTTGTTTATTTGTTTGTTTTTGATTTTGTTTTCTGCAATATTGGGCACAGCAACAAAAAACACTGACACAAACCAAATATTGTTGCTGCACCAGGGCCACCGTGATGTCCTCAGTTCCACTATCTAACACCAAGCCAAGAAACAGGAGCCTAAAACAAGACCTTAGTCACTTATCTACCCTGTGCTTTCTTTATTTTCCCCCTTCTTATTCCATTTCTAAAGGAGAATGCGGAATTACTTCTGCCATGTCATATTGCCATTTTACCAAGGAGGGAAAAATAATATTCTAGACTTGGGGACCAGGGAGATAGCTTAATGGAATAAGCACTTCTGTGGCAAGCACAAGGACCTGAGTTCAATACCCAGTTATGCCAGAAATTTTTTTTAAATTAAAAATTAAAGAAAAAACAATAATAGTAATATGTATCAGCTGGCACAGGCTTCAAGTCATTCTCTAATCTTTTGCTTATAAACCTTTGGACTGACTCTTCAATACTTTACCATATATATTTGTCCAAATGAAGATTTCGAAACTACAAGAGTCAAAGATCTTACATGCTCTCTGATGAGATTTTCATGGTTCAAACTTTACTGGGCTGTGATGTAAAAGCAAAAGGAAAACCAGACATGGTAGTGTGTGCTGCTAATTCCAGCACTCAGAGTGGCTGGCTAGAAGAAGTCAAGTTTTATCCAGCCTAGTAGCTTAGTCACTTAGTGAGACCCCGTTTTAAAATAAAAGCAGTGAAAGGCCGGTCAAATAGCTCAGTGGATTAAAGCACCTCTAAGCAGGTGCAGGGGCCAGGAGTTCGATCCCCAGGCCTGCCTTGCCAGCCCCACACCCTGGGTGCGCTGAGACAGCAATTGAGACTGGGTGTGGTAGTGCATGCCTATAATCCCAGATCTTGGGAGGCTGTAAACAGGAGGATCACTACGAGTCCAATCTAGTAGTGAGACCCTGAATACCCTTCCCTAAAATACAAATACCTACATACATACATGCATACATACACACATAATGGAAAATAAAATAAAAGCAATGAAACATTTATTTTAATTTATTCATTTCTATGTCTTCAGTGCTAAAGATATAGCCATGGACAAAATAGATAAATATTGCAGAAACATAAAGATCAGCAAGATAATCTGCCAAAAATAATTTTAGAGCTCAGTTTTATTTCAATGTCTCTCTTGAATATACCTATATTTGTTTATGTTTTACTTAAGAAATATTTCAGTTTTTCCATCTGGAATATATTTTAGAACATATTTTATTTTAAAATGTCTGGTTAGAAAAGTATTTTATGAACCTTTGATATATGAATATATTTAAAGATTAAATTACCAATGCTTATGTAATTCTTTGTAATTTTAAAATTATGTTTGATCATGCTTTATCACCAGTTATAAAATATTATATCTAGAAAAATGAATATACTATTGCAAAGTAGTTATTGCCTCTATAGACAATAAAAAATAGTAATGTCAACGAAATACTTGCTTATTAGTTGACTTTTATTACTAGATTTTTTTAAAGTTTCTTTATTAATGCAAAGTGTAGGTATACACTACCGATCTTTATTTCAAACACTTTTGAAGCATTAAACACTAGCAGTAGAATGAGATAGTTAAAATATAAGTACCTACAACTTCATTTCACAATTTATTCACATCAAAGTAACTGAAATAAGAAATATCAACAAATAAAACTTAAAAAATTCAAATTCAAAGATCTCATCTCTCAGCTAAGTCTTTTATACATGTGTGAGTTATAATTGAGAAAGCTCAGATACTTACCTATCTTCAACTCACAAATACAAAAAGTAAGTAAAATTTGAATTTAAATCATATTAGTGGGGAAATGGAATGAACACATAAGGTAGACATTATCATAATAAGAGCTAAAAATCATAGCCAGTGGTAACTATCTATACCTAATGAGAAAGAAAGACATGGAGTAAGGTATAAATATAATTCTTTATTTTCTTGCTTTCTAATTCTAAATAACAAAAGTGTTTGATTTTGCAATTTTTTATTTTTTACTTTTATTTTTAATTTGTATATTTTGTACAGGGTCTCACTTCACAGCTTGCACTCAGTTATCCTCCTGTTTTCAGTCTCCCCAGCACAGGGATTACAGGAGTGTGCCACTACACCCAGTCTCCGTTGCTGGCTCAGCACACTTGTGGATGGGACTGGGGTGGCATGTGGTTCTGGGATCTAACCCCTGTCCCTGCACTTGTCTAAGCAGGCACTTAGTCTTCTGAGCTATCTCACTGGCCCCTTGAGATTGTTAATTTAAGCCAAAACTAAACCATCTGCTCATGGAGGCAGATTCTGCTTAGCTTGGGTTTTTCTTGCTTGTTGGCTTGTTTCCTCCCTTGACATAACACCTGAGAGAAATTCTGCAGGGAACCTTAAACTTCATTTTAACTTCATTTTATGTCTTCACAATACTCAAGTGTGTTCAAAATATTGTGTGATACCTTCATCAAAGAAATTCAATTTGAGAAGTATTCAAATTACTTACTAGTACTGCAATTGTTTAATTTGAAATAGTAGAATTAAACTGTCTAGAGAAACAATTACTTGATGAAGGCAACAGAACTACTTCCAGGATCTAACCCAGACCTGCCAAATCACAAGCAATTGTATTTCCAGTCTCAAATCTTATTGTCACTGATGATTTCCTGGACAACTCTAAACACGGTGTACTTTCACTCCCATTTTCCTTTATACATACGTTTATCTGGATGATCTTCAATAGAATTTTTTTTTACTTGGAAATGTTTATTCTTTGTTATTCAAAGCTGCT
The DNA here is from genome assembly GCF_000260255.1 of Octodon degus. NCBI lineage: Eukaryota > Metazoa > Chordata > Mammalia > Rodentia > Octodontidae > Octodon > Octodon degus. The sequence goes on from NW_004524778.1 coordinate 660,696, forward strand.
TTTAGATTTCCCAAGTTACAGGTGAGCAAAAAGATGCTATTTGAAATATAAATTGACCAATATTCACTTCAGACAAACAAGTACACGCAGTCAGAGTTTGAAAAGAATGCATCTGCAAAACATGAATGTACAAGATCTCTGCACATTACCAGTCCCCAAAACAAGCTTCCCTATGGTACAAATATTTCTTTGTACCTTTTACAAATTCAATTTATCATGCTTTGAGTAAAAGCTTCTTAAAATTCTTGTCCACTGTACTTTGAATAACTGTAACATTTATTTAATATATTTGCTATGAATACTCAAAGAACAATCTTAAATCACTATTTCACTGTGTAATTCGATCCATCCATCCATTTCTGAACAAGCCATTCATGTAATATTTCAATAGTTAGAATAAGAAGTCTAATTTATTTTTTCCAAAAGGGCTTATTTTATTATCCAGGCTGGCCTTGAACTTGTAATCTCCCTGTCCTCATCTCTCAAGCAGCTGGAATTACAAGAATGTGTCATCGTGTCTATCCATGATGCTTCTTAACACATGTATTCATCAAGGAGGATATGTTTGTTGCAATAAAAAAATACTTGAATGAAGCAGAAAGGAGATTTGTTGTCTCAAGTAATAATGATAAACCTTTTACAAAGAATAGCATGATATCACTTCCAATGCACATGACACCATGCCTCCACAATCTGACTAGAGTAAGAATGAGCCTGTTGAGTTAAATACAGCAACTCCACCTCAACTACATGTCCATCAGCTCCTTTCTCCCTTCTTCCATGGGGGTTTGTAGAAAAGAAGAGCGTGATGTCATTCTTAAAAGAATTATTGGGGGGGGGGGCAGGAGATAGCTCAATAGAATAAACACTTGCCTGGAAAGTGCAAGGCCCTGAGTTCAATCCCTGGTTCTGCAAAAAAATAAAAAATAAAAATAAAAAATAAAGGAAATGATGAGCTACACATGCAGTGAATAGTGTCTAGCAAAGCCAAGAAAAGGTATAGTTGAAAATGTTGTTCTACACTCCCAGAAGAAATATATAACATAGTCAAAAAATTATTTATCATTTAATTTTTCAGCATACTGGAATACAGCATTCATGGTCATCATCAATGAACCATACTCTAAGGGAAATATATATATATATATATATATATATATATATATATATATATATAATTGATAATGATATTTAACATAATGAATGATTGCACCATCATGAACAATGATGTGGCTGACATTACATCAATAGTATTACAGAACTTTGGATGCAAAAATGTCCATATATTTTCATAAAAATAATCTAAGAAGACTCATTTTACTACACGTGATAACAATATTGATATTTTTCATGTCATGAGGAATTATGAAACTAGTAAGAAGTCGTACATTTAACAATAAAGAAAATGAATAGGTGTTGTGTGGGCCTCATTTTGAAAAAGGATGGTGGTAAACACTGCAAAGAAATATTCCAGGGCTGGGTGGATAGCTCAGTGGTCTACGTGCTCATCTGGAAAGAAAAAGGACCTGGGTTCAAACTCTGATACTGCAAGCAGTGGGGGCCCCACTGCAATCCCAGTGCTGGGGAGACTGTGACTGGACGAGCAACGTGAGTCTGAGCTGCATAGAGAAACCCTGTACCAACTAAATAAATAAATAAACAAACAAAAGATTAAAAAATATTTAAAAGAAATAGTCTATACATTGATGGACAATTAAGTACTATTCAAATACACTCTTTTCCATGTTTTAAAAATTGGCGTAATGCTTGCCTCACATTTATCCATGAATTTTGATATATTTAAAAACATCGATGTCCCTTGTAAAAATTATTTACACTCAAGTCTATACATGGTTGTAGTAGAGTATGGTCAATGTAGTCACATGATCTGGACTCTGTTTTCTAATTTCCACTGCTCCATATCCTGACAAATTAATCTTTCACTTTGTTGTTTTTCTCAGCATGAGAATGTAACAATAGTTAAATTAAGAGATTGTGTGAAAATTAATAATCCACAGAGTGCATAGTAAGTAGTAATCATTATTGTTATTATGAGATTCATCCTCCATCCATAGTATTTAATGGAATAACATCCAACAAATATATTTGAAGAATTTAAAACCTAATATGTAAAATTAGATTGCTGTTTTTACTTTCTTTTTGTAAAATTCTGCTGTTGCCCTGAGTGTTCAGTAGTCTTGTCTCAAATCCAACCTCAGAGAGCGGCTGGGAAGTGACAAAATATGCAGTGCAGGGCCAGCTTTCTCATTATTAAGACACACTATGTGATACTCACACTTAAAAGGAGAAGCTTAAATTGGCTCATGGTTTCGAGCATTTCTCTCCAATATAGGCCAGCTTCAAGGCAAGACCCTAAGGGGAGAAGAAGGCATGGAACCAAGCTGCTCAGTTCATGGCCACTCAGAAGGCACAGCACCAGAGAAGAAGGAGTCCAGAGCCTGACACCCCCACGGCCCTTCTTCCATGACCTGCTCTAATGCACCCATGAACTAGCTGTACTGCTCTCCTGGGCTTTTTCTTATCCAATGGACTTGGCAACAGGAGTAATGTTCAAGTGAAAGGAGTGACTTCTGAGGAGGAAGACCACATAAAATGAGTTGTACAGAGAGAAGAAGAAAGTGGAAAGGGAGAAAAGCAAGAGCAATAGATTATTAGAGCTTCATGTATCCAGTAGAAATGTACATCTGCAATCTTTTTTCTAAGCCTAGAGCAATCTTCTAAGGACATTAAAAACCATACACTTCCCCACCCTACAACCACATGTATAAAGTTCATTAAATTCATTTTAGCTAAATAGTTGAATATTTAATGAATCAAAGAAGCATCTCTGGTAACTTGGGAAAATAAACCAAGATGTAATGCTGTTTATATAAAGAGAAATTTCTTATAGGACTAAAAAGATCTGCTTAATTTAATTTTTCCTTTAAAAATAAAGGAAATACAAATTTGTTACCTAGTGGGAAAACCTGTTAATAATGTTGAATGTTAAGTCATGAGTTCATTTAAGTTTATTAAATAATTCAATTTAATATCTTCTACTAATGTTAATTTGCATCTCCAGGAAAACCTCCTGGAACATAATTGTGTTACAACCTTATCCTATGAAGCACATCTCTGGCAGAAGAGCTTGAGCACTTCAAGGTTTCAGAAGAGTCTGTCCCTAAGAAAATGCCTTACCGGAGACTCTGTAAGCTAAAGCTTGGACCTAGATTGTATATGTTCCTCATTAGCAGCAAGGAGCATTAGAGCTGGTCTCAGAATTCAGACTCCCACATTGTGTACAATTATATCCATCAAGATGTTTCTAAGTCAACAACTTCTGACATTGATGGTCCTATGGATAACCCACTACGATTATGACCTATATTGGATTATTTTGCTGAATTCATGCACCCACAATATTTAAATGGCAATGCAATACCCATCTCTGACAAATCTAAACAAAAAAGGGATAAATGAAGGACTGTTTTGTGTCTGTATATACAAAATAGTTAGGATAGATATACAACTCCTCTCTCTTAATTCAATGAGAAGAAAGATTTGTACTTGTAGTGTTTGGACAGGATAACATGTCTGCATCCTGTACTATGAATAACTATTACAAAGACAACAACATGCAATCTATTAATCATTGAAACTGTCCTACTAACCTGTTTTGAAACTGTCTTATTGCTATTTGTTTCTCAATATAATTAATAAAAAAGATGTTTCTAAAAACATTTATTTAATGTTGATGCTACATCATGAACTATGCTGTCAGAAATAGTAGTCTCTGATGACTGCATCAAAGGTTGCCACAATGATTTGGTAACAATAGTTGTGAACAGCAGAATCACCAATAAGACTAGGCTGAAAGTTGACTGTTAATGCCTCTTCGTCATGTTGAATGTAGTGTTCTAAGTGTTGTAGCAGTAAATCTGAAGAGTAACTTTTTCATTTCCACTTTCTCTTGAACTCAGTAAACCATAATTGGTATATCTTTAGAGTTTAATACCTTTGAATTTTTCAATACATCCATCATCCACATGTCACCATGTTTGGGGATATAGCATAAGAAGGATTGTCTGATTCTTACTCATATCTGTCATGTGTTATAGTCCTGTAGTATCACACAATGATTTTAAAAGGTGAGATAGGATAGGTTCAGGCACCCTTAAAAACTGCAGGGAGTCTGAAGCAAGAGTTGGGTAATCGTCTTTACACAAACAGATACCACAGAGGATGAGTGATGTTTGAAGCCATCTATTCAGCTTTCTCATGCAGTAGATTAAAGATGCTGCCACGATAAACAGAGGTCATCATCTATGCAGCCTATACCAAAACTCAAGTTGATTCTGTGCAGTCCAGAGTTCTGTTCTCTAAGATCCTACATCCTTGAAAAGCCTTATCAGGGCTGAGAATAGTGAAGGCTATGGCATGTTCCAGACACTGGAGGAGCCCTTAAAACATCTAAAGGAAGAGCAGAGCAAGGCTGGACCCAGAATTGGATCACAGTTTACACTTGACTTCGCTTTTGGGATATTCAGAATTTTCATCTCTCTTTCTTCCCCTAGGTACCCACACTTTTTACACTCACTTGAAGCCCATCCACACACCTCTTCCCATTGGTCTGTGTCCAGTACTTGCTCACTCCTGGCCCCATCAGTGAATGTTCAGCATGTTAAAATTCTAGAACCAAAATGGACTACCTGTATGTTTTACTCAACCAGAGAACGTTTCTGCATAAGAGAAATTCTGTTAACCACTGCCTAATTTTTTTTCAGCTACATAATACACTTGAAAACTCTCCAATGGTGTTTCACAAATGTTTTTGGAATGTAAAACTCTTTTGTTTTGTATGCAGTAGAGACTGAATGTATTAACATGAAGCAGATAATAATTTCCTCTCATTTTTCTTGCTCAAAAATATCTCAAAATCAAATCTTCTCCAGTTGGATTTTATAATGAGGTATGACTTTTAAATCTGATTTTACCATATCCTGCAAAATAAATCCTTAACCCACAGGGCTAGGAAATTCCATTTGTATTCATCATCTCTATTATTTTGCCTTTAGTCATAATCTCACCCGAATCATCACTTGTAGTACAGATAGAAGAATGTTTCATATTTTTTTTCAGAAGTCCTCCTATTCTACCAAATCCTTTAGGAACTTGTTCAGATATTTAACAACCTCTCCTGTCAAGAAATTCATTTTTCTATCTCTCATTTTTTCATCCTTGTTATCTGCCTCTTAAAAAGCTCTGCAAACATTTGAGTTGGCCAGTTTTTTTAGGCCTTCTTGATAGAATTACACATATATTGAGCATAGTAAACACCACAAAGGAGTTAACCATTTTAACTTCCTCAGGACTTGATTAAATGACACTATCCTGAGTGAAAATGTGACAAATCTGGAATGTGTTATAAGATATTAGAAACTTTTCTTTCTTTTAATTATACTTTTCCTAGGAAACTAGTCAAACAAAGTCTCTGTAATAGTATTGAAGTTGCATAAGACTATAGAATAATTATTAGATTAAGATTAATTGGAACAAATGATAAAAGAAACTAATTATAAGATGTGTATATGGGATGAAGTGAAATGACATATCTAGCCCTTTTGGGGGGGGTGTTTTTTGACTTAGCATCTATGAACCATGAGTCAGAATAGGTGTAATCACATTATCTGTAACCCTGAAATCCTAAACTAAATGATAGGAGCCATTAGGTTTAAGTACAGGAAGAATAGGAGTATTGTATGGTGAATGGGCAGTTTTTTAAGGAAACCATTGACAAGAAGACATTAAACTATAGGCTTAAGTCCCTGTTGGTTTTTAGGGGTTGTTCAATGTTGGGGAATGTGGGAGAGGCCTGAGGGTCCTGTGAGGTGAAGTAGTATAAGAATGGTATGGGGTGCTGGAAGTGTCCCAGAGTACATGGTTAATCAGAAAAGAGGAAAGAGGAAGGGAGGGGCTGGTAGCTTATTGAGGTTGGGTATGTAGGATGAGCACTGTGAGGAAAGAATGGTGCAAAAGAAGTGGAACTTTTGAAGATTTCTCCCCGTGATAGGTGTGGGTCAGGTTAGGATCACAAGGAACTAATGAGTGAAAAATAGTGTCTGGAGTCCACAGGATGGGCCTTTACTGAAGAGGTCACATAGGTCCATCAACTCCCACAGCAGAGTGCAGATCTCATACAGCGACCTGAAAACACAGGAAAAGCATGATGTGTGACCCCAGTGTCAACAGCAAAACAGTGTTGTACATGAGATGTCCAGTGAAACTCTGTGCTCTGACAAAGAGGCTTCAGAAAGGCCATGGACTCTAAGCCTGGTCAGTCTTCTTCAGTAATAACACCAAGAAAGACAGCTATCTATCTATCTAGGATGTGGCTTCAGTGAGTTCTCCTATGAGTGTAGGGAATTGGATGACTCACTCTCTGGCAGACAGGGCAGTCACATTTCCAGTGACACTTGATCCTGTAGATGGAACCAGGTCCAGGTGGTGCCTGCAGGTGGGGGAAGGCTTGTACCCAGTGTTCTTAGAGAACCTTGGGCAGCACTACTTTGTTTAGGACTAGCATCATTTTGTTTAAATCCCACTTTGATGGGAGCCCCAAGTGACACATTCAAAAGCTGGCATTTGTTTATAGTTAATTTTTGTCTCTATTATTGAAGATATAGGAAGCCAGATTAAGAAAGTCTTTTTGTGAGGTATGAGGGCAGAGTTCTTTCTTTTAAGCTTGGCACAAAGTAAGCAGCAGATTGGGAATTGCAGTGGGAGTTAACAAGGGTCATTCCTGCAGGTGACTGTGAATCAACATTAGTATACTTAGTTGGGAGTAATATACTTATTAAAATTTTATCTGAGTATTAAGCACCTTAAAATATAAAGTGTGACCAGAGAACTTTTAGTTCTTATTAACCATTGCTATTCTAGTAGTTGAATCCCTGGAGAAGAACAACAGACAACGGTTATATAGTTTTGTGGAGAAAATTGGACATCAATAACATACATAGAAAATTATTTAATTGATGATCTCATGGTGACTTGAAATGAACTTATTATAAATATCTGCCACATAAGAGAAAGGCATATGTTCAAATCTAAAAGAAAATATCATTATAAGTTTTATATACTATACATTTGGAAGTCATGAATACATACAAAAACACTGAGCATTCTCCAGTGTTACGGTGTGTCTAGCTGTCCCCCAAAAGCCTCCTGCAGTCTTGGGGTGGCTTCTGGAGTTTGTGATTGACTATTGTGGGTGTGGATGCTACACCTGCCTTGGGGCATGTAATTTGAATTTCAATGTAAGGAAAGAGGGGAATCTATCTGCTTGAGCTGCTGCTACTCCTCCTTTTGCTCTCTTGCTCTTTGCCACTGCCATGAAAGATTGGTCTCTGCCAGGTGCCACCCTGCCTTGGAGCTAGCTAACTATGGACTGAAACTTGAAGTAATTGTAAGCTAAATAAACCTTTCCTTACCTAATTTTGAGTGTCAGGTATTTGTCCCAGAAATGAGAGAAGAATAACTGAGGCATCCAGTTTTCAAATGGAGTCACTGTCTGGGTATTGACAAAGCCTCATCAGAATCGGAAGTGTAATAGCCTTTTCCAATTACATTGGCAGTTAACATCCTGAGGCTGAGACCCAGGCAGAGACTGAGGAGCTCATTAACCTGAACCTTCTGAGTCCATCATAAACACTTTCTTCTTTCTTTCTCAAGCAGCTTTGGAAATTTTTACTTGAAATGTCCCTTCCCGACTGTGAAGGGCACACTGGTCTGGATACAGGAAAGCATGACATTTTCTCTGCTTCCTGACTGGCTACTAATATTACTTTGCTCTTTTCTGTCTAAATTTGCATTCTGTATCCTCTCTATTATGAAACACTTTCTGAGTAACTTTTGTCAACTGGGATAGATTTATTCTTGTAAACTCTTCCAGATTTGTAGATTGTGGTGGATATCTAGGTCCAACTGAGGGACTGAACCAGAGGATGAGACTTTCTTTTTTTTTTTTTTCTTGAGGTAGGCTGAGGGAGAGCCAGTAAGGCACTTACTCAGAATTTTTTTCTTCTGGTACTAAGATGGGTGTCATACCCAAGTGGCAGAGGGGGAGGTGAGCAACAGGCTTGGCTGGGATAGATAAGGATAGATAAGGGCCTGTACTCTATGGGCTGTTGTCCTTCAGTGCCTGATTGAACAAGGAGGGGGCACATCCAAATCACACTTTGTCTCAAAGTGAGAAACGTGGAAGAAAAAAAAGAGAATTGTGGGTGTAAGTGGGAGGGAGAGGGCAGAATGGACAAAGAGAAGGGCCAAGGGGGAGAGAAGGGCAAAGCAAGGAGCAGACAGAGGGATGTTGCAAGCGGCAGACTGCTCAAACAGTGAGAAGCAGAGAAGGGGGAGGAGCTGAAACTCCCCAAGGCAAGGCAAGGGCAACAGTGGAGGTGCAGGTAGGTCTAATTTGATTGAGGAAAGTGAGGAGGTTGGGAAGATTGTGGGTACAGACGAGGGATGAAAGCAGGAGAAACATCCTGAGGAGGGTCAGGTACATGGGCGGTAAGGGCATGCCCTGAGAAAAATAAAGGCTTTTATGGGATTTGGAGCATTAGATGTTGAAATAATGGAAGTTTTACTTGTTTTAGTTTGATCCTGTTTCCGAGCCCAAGTAGCTTATATTGGCCAGGAGAGAGCTGCACAAACTGCTCAAACTACTGTTGGAGCTGTAAATTAGTAGTTCCCATTTTTTTTTTTTTTTTTTTTTTTTTGTATTTTAGTAAGGGTACATTTCCTATTCTTGTGTCTGAATTGAAGATAAACTGGAGGTCTGCCCAGAGACTGAAACATCTGGTCTTGAAACCCTAGAAGAAATTGTTACTAATCTGAGATATAAGAAGTAAGAGAAAGAAAACCCCCACCAGTCATCACGGAGAAGGAAGAGGGAATGTACCAGAGGATGGTAGGGACACAGTAGTCCCAGGGGAGACCAGGCAAGGGGCCAACGTTTTCAGCAAAGCATGAAAACAAATTTGGAACTCCCAGAAAGAGGCTCACCTGGTAGGATCAGAGCAGGCCAGGAGTGGATTATACCTGGCAAAAGCAAATGTCTGAAACAGAAAAAGGGTTTGTTGTCAGGGGTTCAGATCAAGGGAGGGAAAGCTTCCTCCCTTAGTAGAGCCTCACAGCCTGCATAATCTGAGTCATGGCAACAAAAATGTTAGATTTCTCAGTACAGTAAAGAAACAGGAAAGATAGAAAAGGCCTTTATTTCAGGAATGGGAAAGACCAAAGGAGAGGAGAGAGGTGGAGCTACCTAGGGCCTGGCTAGGGGAAAAAGGTTATATAGGGCCAGGATGGATATAAAGTCCAAGGGGCAGTCTGCATGACATTGGCAGATAGCGATGGGGCAGGAGGCAGGAACAAGGAATAGGATATTGGGAAAAGAAAGTATGAAAGTGTAATTTGAATAAGGAGGATGAAGGCGGAGCATGGCACTTGCCCTCGAGGGGCCTGTACCATACTGACTCACCCTCATGAAGACTTAGAAGAACATTTTATTAAGGTGGAGAAAACCCATTAGGAACGATCTCCAGTAACTCTATACGAAACATGATCATATATTATCTATGGATTAAACTAAGCCATCTCTGAGAGAAAAGGATATGTGATATGGTACCATACTAAAATAGAATGTTCAGCCCTGCTGTCAGGGGAACACAAGATCAAGGCTTCACTAGTGCCAAAATAACCATTGCACTAACTACAGCATCAGCATTACCATCATCACCATTGCAGTTCACATTTCCTTATCTCTTGTCTTAAAATAGTTGCCTTACTTTTGTTGTACAGTTTAATAGATCATGAGGTTTGAATTTTATTACTATAATTATAGTTTATTTTATTTTATAAAGAAAGTAAAAGGAGACATAGGATCTAGTAAGCATTTCATTGCTGTAACAAGAACATTTTTATTTTGTTTCAGGGTTTTGGACTCATTGGTCCATTTCTTTAACGTCCATTTCCCCAAGGTAGTTCAAAATAGCTACTCACCTGTTGGCCAACATGTAAAAGAGAAAAGGAAAAGATGCAGGTGTCCCACAACATCTTTTGAGGCATTCCTCATTGTCCTAAAACTTTTGAATAGGCTAACTGCTCATATATATTGCTGCCTCCCAATAGTTCAGGTGATCCTCTATCAGACAGGCCTCTGAAGCACCAAATCTAGTAGTCAATAAACATCTTAATATCTTTCACATATGTATAACTTTATATACAGAATCCATTCATCTATCACCTCAAAGTTAATTAACACCATGTCCTATTAACCAGCTCTAGTTAGTGGGCAGATGATCTTGTTTGCAAATAACTGCTCACAAAGAGAAATCACAAAAGAGCAAAAGAATAATTGCATTGTTTCTAAGGAAAAGAAGCTTTATCCAGCAGATAAAGGCTATGGGAGTGGAGTGCTACCAGATGATCATTCTGCTACTTCAAGACTCAGGCTATGGGAGGATGTGGGCCTGCATTGTTGTTTTTTAGAACGTAGCACTTATCATCAAAAGAAAAATGAAACAACAGTCTACTTAACAGAACCACTCATCACCCCATGATTCCTCATATGTTGGCATTATTTTCTACCTTTGTGTTTCCTTCATTGGTGTCTTTTAATTATTTTCATCCTGTCCCATAATTAGAAATAAGAATAAGGACTGTGTAAAGGAGCATTTTTATCTAGAATTGCAAGTACAAATATGCTATTTCACTACATAGTTCATTCCTCCAATGTAGCTGTATGTGAGGCTAATACAAGTTAAATTAGTTGGTAATATTTCTCTTTCTACCATTCTCATCAGGAGTATCTCATGAGCATGCTTATCCATTTTCCCTTGGCTCTGTTCTATAAGTTTTACACAGAGATTCAATTTGGGAATCCAAATGTTGGCTTTTTGTTCTCTCTCTGTGCTCTCCCCTCCAGGCTCAGTTTCTTCCTCGTTCTAGATTCTCATGAGTGTTTCAATAATCCCCATATCTTCTGCATCTCCTAGAACACATCTCCCGCTGTGTAGAACCTTGGGCTTTGCGCTTTCTTGCACATGCCTTTCTCTCACCTTTAATTCACTTTGTAAGACAAATTGACTTCTACCAACCTACTAACCTATAAATTAGGAAAGTGAGACTTTTATTATCAGTGGTAAAATATATGTAGAGCATATACTCTATGCTTCTCCTAAGTGTATTGCAAATATTTACTCCTTGAATTTTCAGTGGTTATGATGCTGTCCCTACTAGATGTTTAAGGGTCCTGAGCATCAACAAACAAGTCAAGCACTCATGTCAAGGGGCTGGTGTATGGTGGTGCCATAATATTTACTACAGCCAATCTGCCTCTGATTCCAAACTGGCTCTTACAGTCTTGCCAACAGACATTGTCCTAAGGAGGCTTTTTTAGTGTCATAGTTTAAGGGTGTATTTTCATAGCATACACCATTGATTAAACTGTGTAGTATTACTTCTTAACATCAAAGCAAATCAAAATTATACAATTATATGTTGGAGTATTTGCTTACTATGTATCTTTCCTCTTGGAAAGTAATTTGTACAAAAGCCAAAACCATGAACAGTTAGGCATACTGCTGTTCCCCTGGCACATTAGCACAACAGCTGACAAATAACATGGGTATGAGAAATATCTCTGCAGAAAAGCAGTGGCTCCATCCCCACTTGAGGTAGTTGTGACTTTACTGACTCCCAGATTTCCAAGTTGTTGTTGTTTTAGAACATATAAAAAAATAAACAAAAAAAACCATTTAGGATCACTTGAAATTCATATTTGACTGACTTTTGAGGAACATGCCTGAGACAGTTAAACTTTCTTGTCAGTTGATTAGCTTGGGCACTGCCTAGGAGATTAGCAAAAGACACTGACAGGTGTGGCCAGGCATGTCTGGGTGGGTCACACAGGCACTGCTTTTGGTACTTTGTTTCCTGTCCTCTTCTACTCTGGTGCTCTTCCCTTGATTTAATTTCTTATAGAGACAAAATGAAGAGTGTATTAGTCCACACTCTTCTACCAGGATTTTCTTGTGGTCAGCCAGCAATGGAATGAATTCTCTGAAAAACTGAATGAAATAAACATCTCTTTTAAATGAAATAAGAATCTCCTCCTTTACATTGCCGTACTGTGTGGCAATTTGTCCAAACAACAGGAAAGATGGACACAGTGCCAAAATATTTGCAAATTAAGGTAGCAATGCTAATTAAGAGACGAGTACCATATGATCAGAAAGTTTGATCTATTTACAAAGTCTAGTTACTTCTTCAGCAACAACACCCTTAGACTGTTTACATTTTGTGTCTTTTAAAGAATTATGGGGATGGGCAGAGATAAACTAGGCAGAACAAAATGAACAGGCATGTACACAGCAGATCGATAGCATGAATTTCCAAAATTTCCAGGAATTTTCTATGAAAATCCAAATCTTATATGGATTTGGCTCATGTTTAAAAAAATAAAAATATAACTAAGGTAACTCCTTTGAACTTTTACTTGAGTTTTTATTTAAATCTCTTAAATTTTACCTCATTCTCTTAGGAGGATGTGTAGTGATTTGTCCTTTTTCTCAGTGTTCAGTTCAAACAGTTACAAATTGTGTATGCTGATAAATGTGTACAGTCCATGTAGCTCATCAGAAATAGATCACCTGGTATCATTTTAAAAGTATATTAGTTCAGTGGAGACCCAAAAGTCTCTCGTTTTATGTGCTATTAAATGATACTCTTGACATAGAAAAAGATTTTCACTTCCTTTTTTTAGAGTTTTAAGGACACATGTTATTTTAAAATAAGGCTACTTCTCAAAATATCTACAACTCTCACCCACCAGACGTACAGATAATAGCTCTCTAACACGGATCTTAGAATGAACAGAAATTGTATAGACTTAGGTAATCTTCACAAATACTCACTGGGTTGTCTTGAGAAGTATAAAGTCCAAGCTCACAATTTTCTGAGTTTTAAATCTTTAATGAAATTCATGAACCTACCTACTTAAGTATACACTTTCATTCATCATACATTTGCTTTGCATAAAATCTGTAGTTCATGTACTATTAAATATTTTAGAATGCAAAAGTTTAGCTTTATTTGAGAATTAGTTGGATAAGTTTGCAGAAAAGTTTCAAAACTAAACCCTCTTTTGCCTTCCTGTGACAGAATTGAAAAAATTCTAGAGCCATAAACTGAATGATGTTCCCTGCCTGAAGAATGGAAAGGTGGAAATTGTTACTACTCTAAAAAATTCCACATTTGGAGAAAGGGCAAAACCTAGAGTTCCACAAGTGGAGATATAGTTTTCATTTAATTAGAGGTAATAATTTTCTCCGAAGACTGCAATAAGTTTTTCTTAGAAAAATAAGGGTTCTTCTATGTAGCTCATACTTGTAATGATCCTCCTGTCTCAGCTTCCCCAGTGCTGGGATTATAGGCATGTGCCACCATGCTTGATTTCTGTGGCCCACCCAGTGTGATTTGGCTTCTGGAACTTGCATGGCATGCGGTACCAGTGATGGAACCTGGGTCCTTCCACTTGCCAGGAAGACACCTAAACTCTGAGCTAAATTCTTAGCCACTGCATTCTTTTTCTTTAAACAAACACAACAGTCAAAAAGACAGTCCAAATAATTATAAGACATTGCTTTGGCTTAGTAGGTTATGGCCAAATATAAATTCATGACAATATTATTTATAAAATCTATTTCTCTATCCATCACACAGAGATTTAATATATTGCAGTAATATTTCTATGTAATTGTTGATGTTCTCAAATGTTTCTTGAAGCCCACTTTCTGGTCCAGATAACCTATTAAGTTTCCCAAATATTTCTACTTGCTGAACTCTGCTATTTTCTTGTGTTCATTTTTTCTTCTATCTGAAAGTCTAGATCTCCTAAAATCTCCACACCCTTGTTATTCCTTCTCAGGCCTCCTGTCCTCCCTCCCTAGCCCTTTCTGAACATCTTATACTTACTGGTTCTGTTGACCCTCTTGGTTGCACTTGTAAGCTTACATGTCCATGCTGAAGTCCCTTGAATTTTTCTGATCTCTCTCTCTCTCTCTCTCTCTCTCTCTCTCTCTCTCTCTCCCCCTCCCCCCTTTTTGTATTTCAGCGAAGGGTCTATAGGGTGATCAGTGTCTCACTACTAGATCGGACTTGTAGTTATCTGCCTGTTTACAGCCTCCCAAGAATTGGGATTACAGGCACATGCCACCAAGCCCAGTCTCAATTGCTGTCTCAGCGTGCCCCAGGCGTGGGGCCAGCCCAGCAGGCCTGGGTAAGGATCCTAGGGCCCTGCGCCGCCTTGCAGGCACTTTAATTCACTGAGTTATTTGGCTAGCCCTTAAGCTGTATCTCTTATACACATTTTTAAAATTTATTTTAAAATGTATTTTACATATTGTAATCCCTATACTCAAGAAGCTCAGGCAGGAGGATCACCTTGAGTTTGAGGTCAGTCTGAACATCAAAAAATTTAAAAAAATGATAAGTATGTATTTTAATTTATAGTGACTCAAGCTATTTTCTGCTTCTTTACATTCCTACTTCTCCTTTATTCTGAACATATTTTTGGCTGTGGTAGACACTCAGTAAATATTTTTGTTTACATTCATAATGTCAATTATTTTCTATTATTTTCAATACAGTTTCTTTGGCTTCCTCCAGTTCTATCTCTGTAAAAAGTCTTTCTTTTTTTTAATATATTATACTTAAGCAAAGAAAATGTGTTAGAGACCCTAAGGTGCAAGGGCATTAGCCATTAATATGGAATTCTCCGAAGCCATGAAGTAACAGACGTCTACAACCTTATCAAACAAGCTGCATTTCCACTACTAGTTAAAAACTCAGCTCTGCCTGATTTTATTATCATTGCATCATTCCAGGAACTTGGTAAGAGTAAGTTTTCATTCTTTGCCATCTCTGCCTCCATGTTGCCATCTTACACGGTTGTGATACATCCCGACTAAGCTTTACATTTGAAACTAACAGTTGCTGCACATAAAGCTCAGTTGGACAGTAACTCTCTGACAAATGCATTTTTTATGAAAAGATCAATGCTGTATTATTCTGTACAGAGAAGAGGAATCTAAGTACATTTTGGTTTTTAACAAGCAGTGGGAAAATTGCAAGCTGAATCAATATGTCTAACAAAATGCCTGTTCATTTACCAAGGACTCAGGCTATTCCTGGAGATACTTGTGCAGCTGCCTTTTTTCTACATTTTGTTTTCCCAACTGACACTTAGAAACTTGAGGACTGAAGTATGAAGACTTCAAAGCTCCCACTCTGTGTAGGCGGCATCTTTCGCTAGCAGCAAAGGACGATGCCACCGCTTTCATCACTGGGCAACATCATAAGCCTTCCTCCAGGGGCCAGGTCCAGGAGAAAGCACTTCATGCCTTAGGTCAGAATACAGTGAACAAACAAAGGAATTTTGGCACACTTGCGCACAAGGCATTTGTGTTGTTTAGGCTTTGGCACAAGTGATTCTCTAAAATTAATATTTTGGACACTTTAAAATACTCTGAGTTCCACAAAGTTATATTATTATTTTACTGCTAAAATATTATTTTAATATATATTTTCCTACTGAGACTATCACAAAGTATGGACAAGTAAAAATTGTCTCTACTTTAGAAACTGACACACTTAGAATTTTTTTTTAATACAAAGGCAAAACTGTTACAATACTGTTCTTAAATATTTGCATAGGCAACAGAAATAACAATTAAGACAATAAGAAAATATTCTGGATGTTGTATTATGCATACACTTTTGGCTTATAAAAATATAAGTACTGCTTTTAAACAGTTACTTCTAAGCAAAATTTTTCAATAAAGTAGCTTTTTATAGACATTGTAATGAATGCTTCCATTTAAGTAGTTCTTAAGATGTGGTCAGCCTTAAAATGTTAAAGCCCAGGTTTTTAAGAGAAAGTTTTCTGCCACTTTCTTGCAAGATAAGCCTATTGCCTACAAACTGCTCATATCTTTGATGTATATACTTAAATTCTAAGGTATAGACAAATTTACTATAGCTAGTAGTGGCTTGGTTTTTTTTTATCACAAATCTATCAAAAAGTTTCCCTTATAAATTCAGTTGCTTAGTTTCCAAGGATAAAAGAAGACATAAAATAACTGTGAAAACAATAAAGTATTTGTCCTGAAACAAATGCAAACTTCTCCAAGGATACCATGGAAAGAGTTCTCCATAGTTCTAGTGCCATATCAGTATTTGACATGCTAAAGGATTAGATTTCTGTTTCAAAGTCCTGAGAACCAAAACAGTACCTTGATCAACTGGAGAGTCTTACAAAATAGAATATAGCCCAGTGATCCAAAAATCAAACTACCCAGAGTGTGTGTATAAGGCTAGTGATACAAAACATTACAGCATAAAAAGTAAGTAGATACAGGTGACAAAAGTAAATTATTGTGTCATAACTTGGAATAAGGTGATTTACAGCTTACATGTTTGAGGTTATAAGTAGCAATTACAATAATAATGATAGCATAGTAACAACAATAAAATATTTCCTGTTCCATCAGTATTATCTGTGATAAAATCATGATTATTTCTCTTAGAACCAAATTAAATAAAATTTCTACAGCAGAAAGTTTCAAGGCACTGATTTAAAAAAAAATGTCAGGCACTATGAATATTCAAACATTCTTAATATCTCTCTGCTATGTTTACACTACACTATGGTAGTCTGCATTTTTAGATACTGGTTAGCTGTCTTTGATTGCAGTGGCTTGGACTGACAGTCAAGAGATGAACTATGAAGGCAGTACATTTAGCCTGAATTGTTGGGCAGAAATTAAAATTAAATGTGGCAAGTCTCTGTTTCTCCTTTTCCCTCATCTTTGTCTTACAATGTAGACTCCCAAGAGCCAGTTGGAAGACTTTTAGATTAGGCAAATTTTATGAAACTGTTTCAGTGAATATAAATATATATATATATATGTTCAAATAAATAAAAATTTACATATCTATAATAGGGGGTAGAGAACTGGAGTAAAATATCTTAGAGGTTCTTTTGCATTTACATTTGAATAAACTTTTTGAAGTAATTGTATATTAATATGCAAATTTGAATAATATTTGACAAAATGAAAAAATTATCATGATAGTTTTTAATAGCACATAATGTGCTTTTGTCCACATCATCAATGAGAAAAATAAGTCTAGTTATATTCTTTTAACAACTGCTTTTTGGTCAATAATTGAAGCATCATCTACTATGTAATATTCACTTAATACATAACTGATTTATTAATGAGTGAATACTTCAACATTCTTTTTAATATAACAGACATTGGAGTCCTATTTTTATGTCACAATTCTAAATACTTTACTGGTATGCTCTCCTTTAATTCTTATAAGAACTGTCTGGATTTATATAGCGATATCAATAATGCTATGATTCATGTTTGTTTCTTTGATTAGAAAATTGAATGTGTGGTCATAATCTTGAGGTAGAAGAATATGTAAAGGAAGATGAGATTTGAATACATCTTTGAGATGCTAGAGATGATACATGTTATTTGGGTTGCACATCCCATGTTTTATTTATTCTATGTAAATTTGCAGAGTAGAGGGATGTTGTAGTCAGGGTTCACAAAAGGATAAATTTAATATAGGACACACAATTTATAGGATTAATTTATAATGCTCACCCAAAGAATAAAATGCAAAAGAGTGCAGGCCTGTCCACACACTAGAGACCCAAAGAATCCATCCAATCCATTGCAATGTCTTGCCCGAGTCCAGCTGAAGACATAGAGCAAATGGAAGTTCCCTCCAGGAGTCTAGCTAAGGCTTAGAGACCACAACAATGTCTCTTGCAGGTCTGTATCAAAGACCCGTACGTAATAGGCCCAGAGGTCAGAGGGCGAAGCTAGCTTCCTGCACCAGTGGAATGAAGGATCTGTTCCTGCAGGTTCAGAGATCTGCACTGAAGCCCAGAGACAATGCTCAAGGTATGCACTAGAACTCCTGAAAAGAGCTGAAAGAACCACATCCATCCTCAGCAACAGTGAGGATCTGGGCTCCTACACGGATGAGAACAGTCAAGTTCATGTCAAGAAAACCAGCGTGACAAGCATGTCCAGTGCATCACCTTCCCCTCTGGATCTCCTTTTGTGCTGTCAACAACAGCACTCAGGGAGATGTTCCACATCCAGAACATGCTGATTCCGCTCAGCTGGCTGTTATAAGTCAGCCATTGTTAACCCTCTACAAGAGATGTTTGTCTACCTTGAAATAAATAACTATATTTTTATGAATAAAACCTCTAAAAAATCTTTTTTATAATGCAGAGAAATAAGTTCAGTCCTATTTCTGTTATGCAATAGTTTTAAATAATTACTTTTACACATTTACTTCTCTAAAAATGAACCTTTAGAAAAATAATCCAATTTCAGCATGTCTGCTTTTCTGCCACTTTACTGTAGCTTTGTAGTATAACTTGAATTCTGGGACTGCTGTCCTCTTGTTACTAAGGACAGCTTTGGCTATTCTGGATCTCTTCAAGGTCCATACAAATTTTAGAACTATTTTCTTTTCTATTTCTATGACAAACACTCATAGTTAGATTTGAGTTAAATCTATCTATCTTTTTTGGTAATTTGGACATTTTGATAATATTTTTGATTATCTAAGAATACAAGACATCTTTCCATTTTGTAAAGGCTTTTTCTTTTCTTTCTTTTCTCTCTCTCTCTCTCTCTCTCTCTCTCTCTCTCTCTCTCTCTCTCTCTCTTTGTATTTTAGGGAAGGGTCTGCAGGGTGTTCAGAGTCTTACTACTACTTCAGACTCATAGTAATCCTCCTGTTTTCAGCCTTCCAAGCGCTGGAATTACAGACAAGCATCACCAAGCCCAGTCTCAGTTGCCGACTCAGCACGCCCCGCGGGTGGGGCCGACATGGCAGGCCCCTGCGTGCAGAGCTTTAATGCAATAAGCTATCTGGCCAGCCCTTTCCATCTTTTATTTCTAGAGCTCTGTAGTTGTTATTTTGTAGTCTTTCTTTTCATTCCTTTGGCTCATGGCTTGGTAATCAATTTCTTTTTAAAGTATTATAAATGCCTTTTTATTCTGATTTTTTTCCAATGGGTATATTGCTAGTACATAAGAACACTACTATTATTTTCATGTTTATATTGTTCTGTGCCATATTATTGAATTTTTAATGATTTCTAAGAGCTTTCTGGTATAGATTTTTTAGGGTTTCTATATAAAAATTTTTTCTCTGTGATCCTAGTGGTGGGGAGGCTGAAAACAGGATGATCACTATGAATCTGAGTTGAGTAGTGAGACCTTAAACCAAATACACAAAAGAAAAGAAAGAAAGAAAGAAAGAAAGAAAGAAAGAAAGAAAGAAAGAAAGAAAGAGAGAGAGAAAGAGAGAAAGAGAGAAAGGAAGGAAGAATATTCGCTATCAGAAACAAGTTTCATGGAAACCTAGGGGACAGAGGGCAGCTTATGCATGATGCCAAAGCACTGTATTCACCATGCAGTCTATTTCTGCTATTACACTGTACCCTACAATGAAATAATTGTCTGGTTTTGAAATTTTGTTTTATTTTTTCCTTTTCATAATGAAAAATAATCATAAACTCAGTTTCCTTCGAAGTTTCTAGCACTGTAATTTGATTTTGATTATTACATATCCAAAATTCTAGCTTTTAATACCCTAAATATGCTTTCTAGTATTTTATGATGTCTTCTTTCCAGGTGTATCCCTTCTTTTCATTTATCTTTATTGTAAAGTAATGTTGAGCAGATTGAGAAATCAGTAATTTCCACTCATTAGAAAATATTTGCCTGTAATCCCAGCACTTGGGAGGTTGGAAACAGGAGGATCACTAGAAGTTCAGTCTTTGTAGTGAGACCCTATACACCCTGTACTAAATACATAAAAAAAGAAAATTCCAATAGCATTTTGAACATATTAATCTTTAATTTTAGTAATTGTTCTTTAATAATTTTGGAGCTTAGGTTCATGTTAAATTAATAAAAAAAAGGCATATGCTTATTAGTGTTAGTTTCCAAATGACAGACTATGTTTTGGTTGAAGGTATATAAAACTGTTATAAATTGTTCTAGTGATCCTTAGAGAAATAAGTACCCTATGGCCTCATACATATGGTATAATGTAAGTGAATACTGCCTTGTGTTTATTTACCTAAGTGTGCAAGATATTATGGTGAATACATGGACTCCTAAGGCCTAAAGATAATCTTAAAAAATTAAGATTGATTATGGATTTCAAAGCTATACTTTTGTTGATTATTTCAAAAATACCATTTTTCCATGTTAAAATTGGTTTTCTAGGAGTAATCAGGGCAACGAAATAGAACATTAACTGGTGAGTAGTATCAGTCATTTTAGATATGAAAATATTGCTCGATAAAGTTTTAAGATGTTATTGCTTTATTACTATGATTGACCAGACTATTAGATGATTGAGATTTGGCTCAGGGAATTAAATAAAATATGTGGTTTTCATGTTCCTCCACTCTCCAAAATATTATGTATTTATTTTCAAGAATTTAAATGTAATACAGGGCTGGAGAGATGGCTCAGTGGTCTAAAGCACCTACTTGGAACAAGCTAAGCTAAGCAAAGCACAGAGACCACGGTTCGATCCCCCAGCACCACATGCCAGCCATCCGCACCCCCTGGTAGGTTGAGCTGGCCACACACACACACACATACACACGCACACACACACAATAAATGTTAAAAAAAATTAAAAAAATAATAATAAATGTAATACAATAGACCAAGAAGAGATTAAATAAAATATCTCTTTGTTATAGTACTGAATTACTATTTTTATTCTTTGTTTTTACATGGATCTAAAGGCTTAAATATACTGTAACAGTAAAAATTTGCTGAGTATCTATTTCCTTAAGGACAATAATTAAAGTCTTGAGTCATGGGGTTAAAAGATAATGCCATTTGATTTCATACCTTTCAATCTTATAAGTAAGAATTAAAAATATTTTAGGAAATCACATTTTCTAAATAAATAACTGAGGTTTATGAAATTTATATATCAATTTCATGAGATTCATATTCTTAAATAATTCACAGATGACAAAGAAACATTTAAAAATAGCTTTACAGGGCAGACCAAATAGCTCAGTGGATTAAAGCACTTGTAAGCAGGCACAAAGATCGGGGGATTGATCCCCAGGCCTGCCGTGCTGGCCCCACACCCAGGGCATGCTGAGACAGCAATTGATATTGGGCACGGTTGTGCTCACCTATAATCCCAGCTCTTGGGAGATTGTAAACAGGTGGATCACTACAAGTCTGATCTAGTAGTGAGACACTGAACATGCAGCAGATCCTTCCCTGAAATACAAATAAATTTGAAAAATAAAAGTAGCTTCATAATTTTCTTATGAAATTGTACTTGAAATCTGTTTCAAGTAAAATATGTTGTTTAGTTTAACCATAAGTAAATATAGTACAATTAAATTAAATATAGTATAATGTAGTACAATATTTTCACAGAGCCTCAGTAAAAGCAATGATCTAAATCAGATCCACACGTGTAAACATCATTGTATCCCTTCTGTAAGAACCTGAACGAGTAGACAAGATCGGAAAGTTACAATGGGTACTGTGAAAGGGAAAGGAACTGTTCAAAGGGAAGGGACCAAGTGGGATGAGGGAAAAGAGAAAGGAGAGGAAGAAGGAAAAAAAAAATTATATATATTAGCTTGGATAATTGTACTGCTGATTTCTACTGGTCTATTGAAAGGAGCAGTTAATTCTTGAATTCTTTTTGGCATTATTTTTCATAATTTTTTGACCAATTTTACATGCTTATATCTGGTAATCTGAAAACTAATTTGAGGACAACTATATGCTATATAACAACCATTGTTGAATTCCTGTCATCGGTTTAGTGAAATTTTGTACTGTTTCTAACATATTTTACTATTTTTTTCTATGCTCTTTAAAAAATAAAAAAGAAGATGGAGACATATCTTGGTGTTCTAAATGCCTGCCTGGCAAGTGCAAAAGTCCAAGTTCCCCTGCAGTACATTCCGTGTCAGCCCTGGAACTCTAAGGGTGCTGGCACACACCTTTGCTTCCAGTGCTGGGGAGGCTGAGACAGGAGGATCACTAAGAGTCTGAGTGGGTAGCAAGACCCTGTATCAAAGAAAGAAAGAAAGAAAGAAAGAAAGAAAGAAAGAAAGAAAGAAAGAAAGAAAGAAAGAAAGAGAGAGAGAGAGAGAGAAGATTGATTCAAAAATAAAGAACAAAGAATAATTAAGAAAAGGAAGTGATATTATCTAAGGTTATCACAAAAATTTCACAATCTACATCTATCATGAATTAAAGTTACCATGCAAGAAAACATCACTTTTAAGTAATATTTTTGTTTTGATACATTAGGATAAAGTTATATTCATTAAAATCTACTTTTACTTTTATTATTTATTTATTTATTTTTGGCTGTTTAATTTTTTATTAATTTTGTTGAGAAACAAATAACAATGAGATAGTTTGAAAACAGATTAGTAGAACAATTACAACAATTAATACATTGCATATTGTTTTCTTTGTAGTGGTTATTCATAGTACAAGATGCATACATGATATCCTGTCCAAAC
>NW_004524778.1:683525-695416 GCF_000260255.1 Octodon degus
ACAAAATGATCCATCATTTATATCCCCCTTTTTTGTTTAATTTTTTAGAGAAGGGTGTTCCATCACCATTTAAACATTGTAGGTCTGTGAATTCAGCAAAATAATCCAGTACAGTCCAGTAGTCCATAAGAGTAGTGGGTTATCTGTAGGACTGACAATATCAGAAGTTGTTGTAAAGTCTACTTTTAAAACATTTCAGAAAATCAAATTATTTCCAAAGCCTAAAATTCTCTCTATATATGTTTCTATTTGACATAATAATTTTCTTTCTTTCTTAGATATACAGAAAACATATATTACAATTTATAATGTCAAAAACAATTGTGCCACTTCCGAGATGGTTTCTCTTCACAATTTTAATCTTTATCAAGAATAGCTGTTTTTGCATTTTTGCACACATAACAAGATTTTTTTCTGTTGCTAGGTTGTGTTATTTTTATATTATTACATGCTGGATGTTCTTATTCCTTCCAATATCTTTCTATTCCTTTAAATAGTCTCAAATTCCATCAAATTTTTAAAAGTTAACTTTTTATGTTAGAAAAGATGAATATAAATTTGGGATTCATATTTGAAAGCGTGTAAATATTCCAGACATTCAATAGTGTCAAAATTAAGCCAGACTTGAAAAAAAAATTAAGCCAGACTCTGCACTCTATTGGTATGAGAACTGATTGGGGGAATAAATAAAGGAAGTGTGTGTGTGTGTGTGTGTGTGTGTGTGTGTGTGTGTGTGTGACAGTGGAATGACCATGGCTCCTCTACTTGTTGTCTCTTCTCTTCCTCCCTTTGGTTTTTCTACTCTGCTTCCGATCACTACAAGGTGAATACCATTCTTCTGACAATTGCTTCGCCATGAAATTCCTGCTTTTGAGGGAGCTCACCATGAACTGAATCCTCTAAACCTGCCTGCCAAATAAATGTCTTTTCTTTAAATTCTATCTGTTGCACATTTTCCTCTACCAATAGAAAAGCTGAGCAGCATAGTACATTTATACCAGAGAAGTGAGGTTGTTTTCATGACTGTGTCCTGCTCACAGGACATTGAATTTGTTTCATTTAAATTTTTAAAACATTTTAAAGAGAAAAGTCAGAGATTCCCTGAATTGCTACAAGTAGAGCCTGGTCTGTGATTATTCTGATCAAAACTCAGGAGAGTAGGTTTCTTCTTTCTTTCTTTTTTTAGAAGAACAGAATGTTGACAGGATTGAACATAGTAAAGACTAGACTCAGGAGCATTTGGTTTAGAAATAAGAACACTAATGGGAATTGAGCCAGTGACCATGTGTTTTATATTCTGACAGGAAAAGTTCTCTTTTTTCCCTGGTACTGTGTTTTTGTGGAATGTGATATTTAAGGGCACTGGACTACTTGATCTGGTGAGGTAAAATTTAAGGCAACCCACTGTTCAAGCTGCAGTATGCCAGTACTGGTTGTTTTTAGAAAAAAATTCTTTTAATAAGAGTTGAAAGAAAATTCAGAACATAACATTTTTAAAAATTTAAAATTTGACCTCCAAAGAATTATGTACAAAGATGGCACCAAAAATAGTGTGGTTACTGAAGACATTAGTGGAGTGGAATTAAGAAGAAACCACATACTTTGACATGAGATGAGAAGAACAGTATCTAAAAGATAACCAAGTAATGAACAAGACCTTGAGAATTGTAGGCTGAATGTTATAAAAGCAAAACTTTTACTTGAGAAGTGAAGTTGTAGTTCCTTGCTTGAGAAAGGATGGCTGTGGAATTAGTTCTCTGGAATTCATGTCACCCTGTTCAGCCACTCATGCAGACTGTGAGGACCAAGGATAAGAAAGCCTGGCCCTACTCATGGTGCTATCGGGTCTTAGCATCATCTATATAACACAGTTTTTTGCAAGTATTCAAAATGCAAGAGTTGTAGGATCACAGATCTTTCCGTGTACATTTTAGAAGAAGCCTTGTGAGGCCAGTCATGATATTCGATAGGGCAGAATTCCTGCGGGGAGCCCCCCAGTAAGGCAGTGTATGAAACTGTGGAAATGAAGCTGAAGGTATAGCGGAGACTCCAGGAAGTCAAAGATGCCAAAAATGTGGAAGAATGTCAAAAGAAAGCTGCAGAATCTGAGTGGAACCTACTTGAGAGCAGCAGTGTGACTGAAACCAGCAGGCTGTGGGGATGGGGCTGCCCAAGGACTTTGGGACTTTGAGCTTCCGCTGAGTTCCCCGGGTGATGGGCATGGCCTTGCAGGGCCTGATGTTTGCTTTACAGGCTTCTGGACCTACTCTCATCTGACTCTTTTCTATCCCTCTATTGCTTCCTTTTGGAACAGTAACGGTACCCTGTTTCATTGTATTTCAGCATTAAGTTATTTGGTTTTTGCACATTATACAAATTCACAGCTAAGAGTTTAGCTTCAGTCTCTGAAGAAATGTGGATCTGAACTTTTGAAAAGTCATAAAAATGTTGAGATTTTGGGGAAAGGATTATTTGTATCATGGTAGGCTCCTGTCCACTAAGGAGACAGCATCTTTGCTATAAGGTTTCCGTTTCAGAGCCAGGAACCACAGACTGAACCCTCTGAAATCCCCGGATAAATTGACCTCTCCTCTTTTATATAGTGAAAGTCAGGTGATTTTTTCCCCAAGTGTCAGTAAATCTGACCAATAAAATTGAAAGTCCCCAAATTCTAATCCACTTCAACCTCAATATGTATATTTATTTTACTAAAGAGATCTTACCTTTCTTTGTAATATAATTGATTAAATTTCTGAAGATGATTTCAGCCAGCATTAAGCATGCCCCCTCAACTCCATGATTCCTGGCAGACACAGAAAGCTAGGAAAATAGCTGGGGCTAATGTTTCCCTAAGAATCTTCAGAAGGAACCAAACTTGCCAACAATTTGGTTTCAGGCTTCTTTTCTTCCAAATTGTTTGAGAATTAATTTATTTTATTTTTAGACACCTAGTTTGTGAAAAGTTTTGTTGACAGCCCTAGGATACTAACAAAGCATGAACAAGCATAAGTTCTTTAAAAACAAATCCAAGAATTTAGTTATGTGTGAATAAATTTCCATATTAAATATATAGACATGCATGGTAATCTCCAAAATCCGTGATTTAGCAATTCAGTAAAGTTTTGTTTGTTGCTATTTTTTTCGTGGAATACCACATATTTTTAGCATATTCCTTAAGTAAGATTTTTAATTAGGACTTAGAAGTTATTCTAAACCTCTAATTAAGGAGAAAGGCCAGTGATTTCATGAGAAATTTCACATCTTGATAGTTATGCACCTTGCTATGTATTTGCATCCTTCAGCTCCTAGTCTCATAACCACACCATCAATCACACCTGAAAACTGTATCAAATTCTGGTTTTTGTAGTCATAACTCTTACTCTACATATACAGAAGAGAATAGCTTTTGGAAAAAGTAAAATTTGTTGTACTTTTTTAAGATTTCATTATTTTCTAGTTTTACATTTGTCTTTCTCCTCTTCACCTTCATTTCCTCAGGTTAGCTCTCTGCCTTTTAATTCTTGGGAATCATGTACACAAACATTCATATTAGTAATTTGCCCCCCTTGTAGTATGCCAATGACAGAGATTTAGGCAAAAAGAGAAATAGCTTGGAGACCCCAAGAGTACAGGTCTGAGCCCCATGGGATAAGTTAACCACTGAGCCCAGGGTCTTAAACACTATTGCAGTGTTGTAGAAAGCATTCTTAAAAAAAAAAAAAAAAGAAAAGAAAAGAAAGAAAGCATTCTAAAGCCCTATAGTGTCTTAATTTTAAACACATAACTCCCATGTCCTTTTTCATTCCAACAGAAAATACATGTATACCAACTTTCCTATGAATTGGCTATTATAATGGCTGTGAGAAGTTAATTATGCTAGATAAGTTTAATCACAGCTGGGATCCTGCAGTTTTCCATGACATGAAAAAGATATTTGTGATACTGGTTGGTGTGGTGATTTTTACCTATTTTTCTATGAAAATGTGAATTGTAATTGTTTTAATTTGTCATCAATACATAAATATGTGAGGATAGGAATGCCAAACGTCTATAAAAATTTTATGCAGAGAATAGAGCCAAAGTTAGTGAAATTGTGAATATTTAAGGTTCCTAGTATCCATATGTATGGAATAGTTTCCATTTTTAGCTATGCATTGTAGCTTTATTATTCATCACATTATGTAAAAATGACACTGATGGCTGTTTTGAATTAATTGCTTACATATTAGAAAATAGATTGTTGCATGAACAATATTCATGTCTAATATTTTAGATAAGCCTCATTTTGTTTAAGAGCTAATAACTAGGAAAGTTATAATTAGATTAGAAAAAAAGTCTTATAAATAAGTTTGAGCTGTCCTTTAAATGTATCTGCACAATATTCCCTTATATTCATTAACTTCAGATGTAATTGGAAGGCACATAATTAATGCAATAGTTCTGAATGTTTATCAAATTACCACCAAGCATCAGAGGTTCTAGGTGGTGCTCAGCAACATGGTGCATGGACATCAATAAAATACTAATTATAAATTACTAATTGTAATGACTCCACAAGGCCCCCAAAACAGCATCACTGTTTAAATTAAATTAAGTTAGTTTTATTGACTTAATTATTCAAGGATGAGCTGTTTCAAGCTGTAAAATTTTCAACTGACATTTTGAATTACTTTTGCTGTTATAATTAATACTAATTCTTTGGAATGCAGGAAGTACAAACAGGAAGATGTTGAGGATAATAGGTCACAGAAATTAACACATGCTTCCTTGCTAGATGCCATAAAGTGAAAGAAGTATTCAAACATGTCCATACATATTTATTTTAAGTATTATTTTTTAAAGCATAGAGGTACAGGAATAATAACATTTATGAATTTCTAAGCAAACATTTCCTAAAGTCTGTGAATGCAAGCCTCTGAGACTTATTACAACCACAACAAAGATCACCACTGATTTTCTATTACTGTAGAAAATAGTAATATAAAGATTTCTACAGCACTGTTATATACAACCTGCTTTTGCCCAATTGGGATGTCCTCCACTACTCCTTAGCTAGGTAATCATTTTCTAATAAATATTTTAATGAACTGTAGAAGGATAATTTTTAATCAATTAAATCACATATATAAGGAACAAATCAAAATTAATTAACTTAAGAACTCTTCAAATTAAAACATGGATAAATTTAAAATTTTTCCAACTTCACAGAACTAATTTCATTTGGAATCAGATGTTAATTATTTAGGCATATCAAAATTGATATATTAATTGTATTTTTCATTTTACCATTGATAAGTAGAATCCGTCTGTAAATGAAGACATTATATTGCAGGAAAGCTCCTGCTGTTCTTCTCATGAGTAATTAGCTCATGTGATCTCCAATTCTGAGTCCTTGAAAGAGGACTGGGAGTCACAGCATTCAGGGAAAAAAAACAGGGAAAATCATTCATTATGGATCACCTTAAGTAGGGGTCACTTTTGGAGATTTATCTGTAAAAATTTTAAATTTAAATAAATATTTTCTAGGTATCCCAGTTTACTTGAGAAGAATAAATGCCTTTCTTCATCGCCTATGTAGTTCTCATCCTGTAAGAAAATATTTATTCACATTTGTATTTAAATCAAAGAATAACAATGTACTTCAAATTGAAGTAAGCCAGTCTCAAAAAAGAACACGTAAGTAGACTACTTTATCATTTTGGTGATTTCTTGCACTCTTACTACAGATTTTGCATGATAAATTTTTCCTATAACTAATATCAGCTAATATTGTAACAGGGATGATGCCAGAGTATCTAAAGATAATATAAGGGAAAGACAAGTCCCAACCTGTTAGGTGTCTGATATGCCAAGTTCATGTAATCTAAACACTAACAATGAATTCTGGGAATAACAGAGGTTAAACGTAGGAAGATATTTATTGAAAGGGAGATATATAGCTCCTGAGAGGCAGGAAGGACCTGAATGAGCAGCCTGAAGACCCCGTTTTTGTAGTGCAATGTTTATCCATTTGAGTACAACGTGGGTGCAGTTGATTAAGCAGTCAGAACATAAGTAAAATGGATTAGGGAATAGTGGTCCAATGGAGAAACATCATATAACAAGAGTGCATGCAAAGAACAAAAACTTTTCTAGGTCATGATGCAGGCAGAAGTCTTGGTTGTGCACCAGGGTGACAGATGTCTATCTTGGCTTCCTTAGGCTTAGTCTTTGTCCTTTGAGGAAGTGTACAGGCCTGATAATAACATCTTCAGGCCTGGTCTCCAACAGATGTGTGTCTGACCACAGCTGAGATGGGTTTTGCCTTTTCCTGGCTCTCTTGAGGGCCCAGCCCACAGTATTTCTTTTCTTTCTTCTTCTTCTTCTTTTTTTTTGTTTTGTTTTGTTTTGTTTTGTTTTGTTTTGTTTTGTTTTGTTTTGTTTTGTACCAGGGACTGAACTCAGGACCCTGCACTAGGCTGGCTCATTCTACTGAGCTATCTCCCCGGCCCTGCCTATAGTATTTCTGCCCAGCTGAGCTGTCTATAATAGTACACCTTTGAAAACACAGCTGTCTTCATTTCCTCACACAGCACACATTACTTTAGATCTATTTTGCTCTACTTAGTCTTTTTTTTTTTTTTTTGCTTTTTTTAAATTTTAGGGCAGGGTCCACAGGGTGTTCAGGGTCTCACTAGTAGATCAGACTTATAGTGATCCACCTGTTTACAGCCTCCCAAGACCTGGGATTACAGGCATGCACCACCACGCCCAGTCTCAATTGCCCTCTCAGTGAGCTCCGAGGACAGGGCCATTATGGCTAGCCCAGGGGTTGAAACCTGGACCCCAGCACCTGCTTGCATGCACTTTAATCTGCTGAGCTATTTGGCCGGCCCTCTACTGTTTAGTTTTATACCTTTTCTCTTGACTCAGCTTCAGAGAAAAAAATGAATTTTGTTGAATGAAAATATCCCCAGGGCAATTTCTGGCATCTTCTCTTCATTTATTTTTTCCTCTTTGTTTCTAGAAGGAAAGGATTAGACATATGCCCTAAACGTGTGATTTCCAGAGCACGATACTAAACATTGGAGTCCATGCTTCTCTTAACATATGTCATTCCTTGCCAGTTTTTTGAGTTCTAATTTTCTATCATATTCTTCTGAGACATTTTTGTTAAAGAAATTTGGGTTATAACTGAATACAAAGGCATTTATGTGAATACTAATTTATGAAAAAGGGAGATGAACCACTAAATTCATTACTTGGCAAGATATAGCATTCTTCCTGAGGACCCCAGTTTACACTCATTTTCTCAACACAAGAAAGTCCTGGAAACAGTACTGAAAGTTATCCTTCATATCTCACTCCATTAAAAAAACTAATGTGTTCTGTGATGGGTGAGAAGTTCAGAATAGTACCTTCTGATGGGTCCTAGAAACGCAACTATTTTGTTCTGGGATAGTTGTGCTACTCTCTGTCAAGACAACTGAAGGTGAGGGATGTTAGCCAAGGCAGTCTTAATGTCCCCATCACCTTGATTAAAGTGTAGGTGCACTTCTTTCTGTCTAGGACCCTGAGTCTCTTCTTGCTCTGGAGCTGAGGTATCTATGCATATGGTTGACTTTGCTCTTACCTAGCCTTTACAGAATCCAAGTACCTGGTCACAGAGCATGACAAGATCATGATACACAGAATATTAACTATTGTTAGAGTCCAATTATTTTGTTATGAACTTTTGTTTTATTTTTTAATAAGTGTGATTTTTTATATTGTCTTTACTAATATCTACTTGTATTATACCTAAGTAAAAATATAAAGAAGCCAAACTCAGTTAATGATGAACTTGAAAAAAGTCATTCATCAGCACCCCTTCAACATCCTTCAGTACTGTTTTATTTTAATCATGTATGTATGAATGTATTTGGTACAGGATCTTACTATGCAGCTGGACTCCTAGTGATCCTCCTGTTTCAGCCTCTCCAAATTGGGATTACAGGTGTGTGCAACAACACCTTGTTTCAGTGGCCAGCACTGTGTGGGCCCAGTGTTGCAAGCAGTACCTGGGATAACACCTGGGTTCTTGGTCTTGCCAGTGAGGTGCTTAGACCGTTGAGCTATCCCCCCAGCCCTCTTTCAGTACTTTTCTACTACGCCTGCCCTGAGATAGCTTACTGTTCTTTATCACAGTGCAGTTATATTCAGACTTATTTATAATTTGAATTCAGAATTATTTATGAGTTGAGTTCAGATTTTTATGGTTTCTCTCCCTCATGACTATAATACTGAATAAATTCATCTCTGCCTGTCCGATGTTATCCCTTGGAATTTTCTTTGACAGCCTAGATCAACAACAGTGATGACAATGTGGTTGTCTCATGCAGTGCTTGTGAAGGGGATATGCAGATACACAGATATGAAAGGCATTTGGTTGTGATTCCTTCAATAACCGTGAAGCCTATGGGAGGATATTGATTCACACCAACAGTCTGAAGTATCAGTGATTACTGCTGTTAAAAGAAGGGATTGAAATAATAAAAATATTTACAGAGCAAAAAATATGTAAATTAATAGAAATTATTTGCATTAAATTTTTCTAGGTCATTTGAAACCTAATGAAATAGAAACTGGGACAAACTGGATATACAACCAGTAACAAATACTGGAAAGGCAATAGTGGAAAAGAAACCCTTTCCCATTTTTGGTGGGAGTCTAGCCTGGTACAATACTATGGAAATCAATCTGGATATTCCTCAAAAACCTAGGATTAAATGTCCCATTCAACTCAATTATTCCCCTCCTGGATATTTTTCCAAAAGAACTGAAAACATCATACCAGAGCGGTAGTGATATGAGTCAAAATTTAC
The DNA here is from genome assembly GCF_000260255.1 of Octodon degus. NCBI lineage: Eukaryota > Metazoa > Chordata > Mammalia > Rodentia > Octodontidae > Octodon > Octodon degus. The sequence goes on from NW_004524778.1 coordinate 692,369, forward strand.
TACAGCGAGGGAGCGAGGAACAAAGAACAGAGCCTAAGGAAACACCCCTTGTAATTCTGCGGCGCTGGAGACAAGATAGTGACAGATTCCTGGAGGCAGCGCCCTGTCTGTTCTTTGTTCCTTCAGCTGGGAAGCCACCAACCAGTGATGTATAAACTAGCTGGTGAATGCTGGAAGGCAATATAGATAACAGTTTGTTTTTATTTTATTTTATTGAGAAACAAATAGCAATGAGACAGTTTCAAAACCGATTAGTTGGACAGTTTCAATAATTAATACAGTGCATATTGTTGTCTTTGTGGTGGTCATTCATAGTACAAGATGCAGACAGGCTATCCTGCACAAATACTATTATTATAAATCTTTCTTCTCATTCAATTAAGAGAAAGTAGCTGTATATCTATCCTAACTATTCTGTATATACACATACAAAATGGTCCTTCCTTTATATCCCCCTTTTTTGTTTAGTATTGTCAGAGATGGGGATTCCACTGGCATCTAAATACTCTAGCTGCATGAATGCAGCAACACAATCCAACACAGCAGTCCACAGTAGTAGTGGGTTATCCACAGAAGTTGTTGATTTGAGCCTTTCACAGCTCAGCATATTAATATGGCTTCACATTATATACCTCGTTTTTGTACTTTTCTGCTGGATGGTTCCAAACTAGTTATGCACATTCCTTAGCGTGTTTGTAGCCCCCAATAAATGGGAGAATTTTCCCTGGCTCAGGGCTCACTTGGAGAGAGACTAATCTCAGTGAGGCCCCTCTGGCCGATTTCGTCCAGCCTTGGTGCCATTCTTTCCGTGCCTCTGATCATTCTACAACTCGCAGCAATATATGTGCACCCATGTTTGTAGCAGCACAGTTCATCATAGCAAAATCTTGGAAACAACCCACATGCCCCTCACCCAAGGAGTGGATTTTAAAAAAAGTGGTCGGGTAGTTTTATACAAGGGAGTATTACTTAGCTACAATAGAGAAGCTTGAGGCTTATAGGTACATGGACATAGCTAGAGACCACACTCATGCAAAAGAAACCACAGCTGCACGAGCGAACATTACGTTGTCTCCCTAGTTTAAGAACCTGAAAGAGCAAATAGGATCTGAAAGGGACGACAGATCCTGCGAAAGGGAAAGAAATTGTTCAAGGGAAGGATACAACTAGGGGAAGAGAAAGAAGAAAAGAAAGAAAGAAAGAAAGAAGGGAAAATATATAGATGTATATACACAGGATATCTTAGAACATTGCACTCTGATTTGTGCTGGTCTATTACAAGGAGCAGTTAGTGCTAAATTTTTTTCTATCTCTTTTGTAATTATTTATAATTTTTGACCATTTTTACATGTTTATACCCGGTAATCTGAACAACTAATTTGAAGAAAATAATATGCAATAAAGAACAATTGTTGAATTCCTTTCATTTTGTTTAGTGAACTTCTGTATCTTTTTTAATGTTATTTTTTATTATTTTTGGTGTTCTCTTTAAAAATTAAAAAAAATAAAAATTGCTATGTACATCAAGTAGAACAGCTCAACTATAATTCTGATTAATTTATCTCTTCAATTAAGGTGAATTACAGCATAAGTTTGTGGCACAATATTGCCTATATCGGGATATATGTATTCCAAAGGATATTTTGGAATATATACTATATACTGTAGAAGTATACGTTGGCTTCACCACAAAGTGTGCCCTACAAGGACCTGTTCCCCTGCCTTAGTGTCTGAAATAATTACACAACAAATTTTCATTTTTATATTTTTAGCTGCAAGAATATAATATTTTAAAATTAATACAAATGAATTGGCACCCTTCTTTCTACAATCATAATGAGGATATACCATGAGACAAATGAAGCAAACTTTAATTATGCTTGTGTAGTACTCCATTGGATTATTTGCTCTCTGTTGCATAAATAATTCATAGCATGATCAGAACATTATTTCATCTTACCCTAAAATACTAGAAAATATTTTTTCTCATAACTAAAATACATCTTTGGATTTATATATTAATTTTCCAGAGTAACTTAATTTATTAGTCTAAATATGTTATTAAATTGCATGTCTTCACAGTTTGCAACCATGTTTGTTTTCTAAGGAAATATTTAATTTATTTTTATGCAAGAATCAAACATCTCCTACAGAAACCAACCATAGATTTACAATACAGTATCTGTGAGAAGGCCTCAAAAAAGCACCTTAGAAAAAATTCCCATAAATAAAATATTAGAGTCCAAATAGCAAACTGAGCGGTCTGACTCCAGACCTTTTGCTCTTAATCCTTTGAGTTCAGAAGACATGAAAAAGTAGACACCATCCCTGGAAATGCTCTCACATTACTAGGAGTTCCAATGCAAAGAGGTGTGTGTTAGCAGGCATTTGCACTTGGGCCAAATATGGGTAAATTCTTTTAAAATAACATCAAGACTAATAATAATTATGGAAGCATGGAAAGTTAGCATATGTTTAACACTTTGCATATGGGATCTTTTCTCTAAATGGTTTATCTTAATTTATTTTACTAAATTGGAGCAGTACTTGTTCAAAACCAAAAACATTTACAGATACAGTTGTTTTAAAGATATGCAATTGGATGAAAGCCATACTAATAATACTGACAAGCTAATAGATTTTTCATTTAAAAAAGAGGCAGTATCTCTACTTCCTAGAATGTTTGCTTCTCAAAGATAACGTTCAGGAAAAAAGAAAAAAAAAAAAAAAAAAAAAACTCCAGGCCAGGGATATAGCTCAGCAGCATGAGGGTCACCAAACCATAGCCTTCCCATCACCGACCCAAAGTACCAGACATCCACAACTTAAAGGAGGAGAGATTCTCTTTGCCTCCCAATTTCAGAGGTTTCAACTCATGGTTCAGTTGCTAAAATGTAAAAATGACAAAGAAGAAAAGCTTGGCAAGGAAAGTTGCTCAACTTATGGCAAAGAGGAGGCAGAGAGAACAGGAAAAGCCAGAGAGAGCAAGAGAGATCTTCCCAAGGCGTGCGTCCAATGTCCCATCTTCACCAATGAGGCCACCCTTCC
>NW_004524778.1:695641-706525 GCF_000260255.1 Octodon degus
TTTGAACTTCACTTTCCTCTCCTACCCATAAATGCTTTTATATCTTGCAGAAAAGTTATAACTTCCCTTTCATATTATCTATTAAATCTCCTGTTTGGATGTTACAGGGATTTTGAAGGTACGGTCTTTGATGCTCTGTATTAGAGTCAGCGTCTCAGAAGTGGAACTTTCTTTTGAACAAGTATGGTTTGAAGAATCGCAGCAATGTATCTTCAGTCAGCATGGTGGGATGTAGAGTTAATGGATTTCTGTTTAGTGCTACAGCTCCACAGCTGTAGAAAATGTTTCCTGAATGTGACAGACTAGGTCATCTTCTATGCAGTTCACTCTAATAAAACAGAATTAAAACAATATTTACTACATTGTCTCTTATGATAAGGCAGTAAGATTTATTAAGCTGTGGAAACCTAGAAAACTGTCAAGTATGTATATTTCACAAAGTAAACAGCTCTTTTTAAAAGATACATGAGTATCAGTGACATTGCTATTAATCAGACATAAAAGAAACTATTATGTAATTTTGCCTCTCCTTTGATTTGCAATTGCTCCTTTAAAAACGATGACTATTCTCTGTATTGTGCTGTGAAAACATGTCGTTCTTTATTTTTTTAACATTTATTTATTGTGTGTGTGTGTGTGTGTGTGTGTGTGTGTGTGCGTGTGTGTGTGTGTGTGTGGCCAGCTCAGCCCACCAGGGGGCGGACCTGGCTGGCATGTGGTGCTGGAGGATCGAACCGCGGTCCCTGTGCTTTGCCAAGCTTGTTCCAAGTAGGTGCTCTAGACCACTGAGCCATCTCTCTTTATTTTGCACTAAAGAAGAGCACACCGAAAATTTCTTTTCTGGTAAAACCTGTTACTGCATGGCAAGTTCTCCACATGGTAGCTGATCGCCGCTTCTGTGAAGTGAGAGGGATGTAGCAGCAGTGGTCTAAGAAACGCTGAAGGCAATTAAAGTTCATTTGCAAATACATTTCACAGCTCTCTGTGGTGACAAGACTTTTCTTATTTGATTTGCTTGAAGATCGCCAGACTGGCTAAAATGACAAAGTTACAGTTTCTTTATCCTTTGAGTAAAGCAACCTTAATGATGAACAAAATCAATTGCGTGGAGAATTATTTTAAGAAAAAGGGAGTAGTGGGAGAACAAGTCATAAACTCTATATGAAGGAGCTGACGTGGGATTGTGATTAGGTGAGAGTAAAATCAGGCCTGCATTTCTCAAGTAAGAAACACTTTCACTGCAACGATTCTTCAGTTATACTGATTGTTGTTTTCCATTTTATTTCCTGATTTTAAAATATGAACATGATGACTATATAGAAAATAAGCATATTTGGAAATACTCCAATTTTGTAGGCAGATTTCAGATTCCTTTTTCAAGCAGACTTTTTTAATTGTGTAGTTTTTATTTTTTAAGTCTCTTAGTCGGCATTTGCAGCACATGATGATCACATTACCCAGCGGGACTTGCGGGGCGGGGGGAGGTGCACGGCACCTCTCGGTTCTTTGAGTTCTCTTTGTGCTCTCCATTCTCAGTTTCCTAAAGATTTTATTTTATAATCATTTATTTATTCATTACATGGTCTCGCTCCGCAACTCAGACTCGTAGTGCTCCTCCTGTCCAAGCCTCCCTACCACTCGACTTAGAGTCTGCTCCACCACACCTTGTTTTGGTGGCCGGCTTGGTGTGGGGCTGGTGCAGCTTGTGGTACCGGGCATAGAACCCGGGTCCTTGCACTTGTCAGGCAGGCGCTGAGGCCGCTGAGCTATCTCCCCTGAACATTTTATTACACGCACACTGATATAATGGTTCTAGCTGTTCGTGAAATTGTCTTCATATCCTCACCCAATTCATGTTCCAGTCTTGGAAACTGTCTCAACATTTCCCAAACTTGCTGCATATATTCACAACGTTTATTTATCTATGTTAGAAGGTCAAATTTTTGTTTCGTTTTTATTTGAAACTTCTTATATTTTTTGTATTTATAGAGTGCTCCATATACAAAATAAATCTGACAAACTGCAATTTAGTAAGGGATAGTAAAATCTTAGCAGAATTGTCTAGAGGCATACTATGCTTCCATCAAACAATCTCTCAAAAACTCACTAACACGTGAATTTCAGACTACAGTCATACACAGAAAATTATTGAACTTATATTTTGAAATTCCATTACTCACTCTCTGAGCACACCAAAATGCACATAGAATAATAATCAAAATTCACAAATAAGCCAGTAGGCATGTGCAATACTCTCTTCAACTGTATGCTGCATACAGATCCTAGGTTTTAGTATCAATGAAAATTTATTAACAATGACTGTTTGAAATCATATATGCCTCTATAAAATATAATCAGTTATATTATTGTTTTAAGTATTGTAATTTAGATATAATGCACTAGTAATTTCATAGAAGACTATTATTCATTTCACAGGAAACCTAATGTTTCATTGAAAAGATTCACTTCAATGTGTTAAATCAATAAGTATATATAAGTATTTGAGGAAACTATCCCCAAATCCTTTCTTATTACACACAATGAATGTCTTGTAATGAATGTCTTTCTCATTTGGACTGTTATCAAATTTATCCTATAGTGGATTCTGATAAATGAATTAAGGCACAGCTGGCCAGGTAGCTCAGTGGATTAGAGTCTCCTTCAGACACTGGGGCCAGGGGTTCAAGCTCAAACCTGCTGTGCTGGCCCCACCCCTGGGGTGTGCTGAGACTTTGAGACAGTGTGGTGGTGCACTCCTGTAATCCCAGCACTTGGGAGGCTGAAGAAGAGGAATGATCACTGTAAGTCTGATCTGTGCAGTGAGACCCTTTGGACTCTGTACTAAACACACAAAAATAAATAAATAAGTAAATAAACTAATAATTAATTAATTCCCATTATCCAGGCATTGTGACACACATCTATAAACCTAGCAATCTATAAAGCTAAGGCAGGAGGATCACAAAAATCAAGCCATACTGGACAATTTAGCTGTTTAGCAAAATCCTGTCTCAAAAACTAAAAAAGAATCAGGGATGTAGCTCAGTGTGGAAGCCCTGGTTCAACCCCTAGTACTACAAAAATAAAAAAGCAACGAGAACTAAAGCACAAAGAACTTAGCTGGCTCTGCTCTCAGAAACAAATGAAGAAGGGATGGAGGAAAAGACAGAACCTAATGAAGTTCCAGGTTTAAAACCCGTAGTATTGTAGGCAGTTGGAATTCAGTTCTTGCTGGGAAATCCCCATGGACAATAGCAAAGTGGCCTCAGAGCGAATCCTGACTTGGGAATGTAAGATAAGGAATTCACAGCACAGCTCACTCAGTCCATTATTGTAAAGCCTACACTGAATGAATTAGCTTTGGGATGTTTCTCATGAAGACCTGAATACTATCTGATACTTAAAACTTTCTCAAGCATAAATTACTGATTTTCACATGGAGTAGTCTTACTCTTGTAAATATGTATAGAAAGTATCAATAGAACGCTACATGCTTTCCTACAATGTCTTTATTGATATGTATTTTTTATTCAAAGGATGTGCTATATCTATTTTTAATTTTTCAAATGAATTTATTTTCTCCCACCAGCAACATGTTCATATTTCCAACACATTTTGCCACCCACAAAACTTAAACACCCTTCATGATATTTGGTGAGACAATAACTGAAAAGAATATCATTTCAGATTAGATTTAGCTTTTAGCTATTTAATTAAGATTAAGGGCAAACTGCTAAAAGAAGCTGGAGTCATTTTGTTTTTCCATGATTGTTCATATGCATACTGATCCTAAAGCTCAAATGATTGGTCTGCTCTGCACAATTTTTAAAGACACACCACATACTGAAGAAATTCTTTGAATAGGTTTTGCTTTAAAAAGCATTATACTTGACTAGCTTCATCCAAATATTTTCAGTTTTGGGTATTTAATACTATACAGAAAAATAGCACAGGTTTTCAAAAATTAATTGTTTAATGGATATCATTCAGCTCAAGAGAGAAATTGTCCAATTATGCTGCAAGAAGTCCTTTAAACTTAAATTCTCTGTAGCATCTTGGATGCTTTTTAAAATCACATATTTTCCACATCAGTTTTAAAATGAAGAATTGTTTTTCTTTTTTTAAATTTAATTTTATTTTGAAAAGTAAAAGCAAAGCAAGAACAAAAATCAGAAACAAAGAAAGAAACAGGCAACATACAACAGTACATATGTTACAGAGTTTCAAACCAAGAATAGCTGATTAACAATGCTTGATATGTTATGTATTTTATCATTAAATCTGTTGCTCAGATTAGCAGATATAGTTATGTAAGACTGAACATATGATTAGATATTACCACTTGCTTTCAAGAAACCTTACATTTTTGTTCATGTCTTTTTTTAAGCTTTTTAAAAAAATTTGTTTTAAAAAAGGATAGTAATACTTGATATGACATTAGAAACTGTACACATTTAGAAGACCAAGATATCAGGTATTCAAGCAAGGTTTTTAAGTGAAATAAACCAGACCCACATATGCAAATATCATTTGTCACCCTAGTGTAAGAACCCAAAAGAAGAAATAAAACCTGAAAGGTATAACAGATCTAGTAAAACAGAAGAAATGGAACTTAAGGATTGAACACTGAAGAGGAGAGAAAAGATAAGAAGAAAGGCAGGGGAAAACATGAGGTATGTATGCAGGATGGCTGAGGTGACTGTACTGAAAGTCTCCATCAGCCTTCTGAAAATAGCAGCTACTGTGCAGAATTTTCACCTTGACTAACTCTGTATGCTTATAGCTGCGATGTAAGCAACTACATCGGGGACACCAATGTGTAATACAAAAGCGGTGCTTAAAATAAAGAATATTTAGCAATTTTATTCTTTCCATTTTAATCTAGTCCCTAAGAGTACTGCTAAATCATAAGGGCCACTGCAGAGCAACACAATACAACCACAGCAGAGAGGATAAATGCAGGACTGTGGCCTGCAGAAGCCTTGAAAGACCACTCGAGAGGTAAGAATTCAACCCAGACTCAGGAAGTCAGAGATGTAAATGTTCAGAGAAAAGGAATTAGGAATTTTCTGTTCCTAAGAATTGTGTGGACAACACCTTACTATAGGGATGAGTACACTGTGCTTGTGGTATCTAAAAACCTGTTAAATAAATTAATGAATGTCAGTGAATCTAGAATACCCTCAATATTAGTTCTTTGAGGCTGAGGATGCCTACTCTAGGATCTCCTAGAAGAAAGCTAAGTTAGTATCTATTTTCAGACAATATCCTGGGAAATTCATGTAATTTGTAGCAGAAGTGGGTGAAAGAAGAATCAGGATCACCAGGTAAAGTAAGGGCAATGTGTGGTAAAAAATCTACTGTAAATATCATAAAAAAGTAAACTGAGATCTTGTGAAACAAGTCCTAGAGTTGTCAGACAAAATCATATCTTGAGGTTATTATCATTTAAATACTAGTTTTATATTTTCCAGAAAAAAATCCAAGCATCACTTTAAGCATTTGATCTAAAAGTAGAGCATATATATTCTGCAGTCTGTACATTAGACTTTGTGAAATGCCATTTTTAATCTAATTTTACCTTTACAGCATCCAATATAAAATGGGCTTAGGAGATGATTTTAGTCACTTCATTCTCACTAGAGGATGAAATATTTCATTAACTGCAACATTAAGTAAACTACTGTATTTCTCCTCTACTGAGAAGAAAATATTTAAACATAATGGCCCAAGGTGAATGATGACTTGGTCCATTTTTCTTGTTATTTTCATATTTTTAATCAGTAGTTGTGACTGACCCTAGTTCTTCTTGCTTTAATAAAATATCATAAATACATGATTTTAGAGCATGCTACTTTGTTGCCTCATTAATTCTTTTTGAGGGGTTTCTAACTCTTGTGTTTCTGTTCCTTTTGCCAAATCCTTCATTCTCTTTTTTCTCTAGCTAGTGTTAGTCACTTACAACTTTATGCCTCTTGAATGTTGGTGAATGTTCATAGACATAAAACAGTTTATTAGATTCATGGCAGTTGAATACTTGAAAAACTGATGTTTTTGTCAAGGAAATTGTTCTGAACAATGGAATAAGATTTATAGTCTATTTTTCTCATTTATCACAATGTTTTTCATGACAGGATTGAGAGTAAACACATAATATAAAATTGACTTTATCATAACATTGAATGTGTACTCAGAATACATTGACAATGTAGTAATTCATTTTGATCTTTATGTCTCGGATTTCCTTATTTCTAGATAATAACACTTCATAAATTTAAATCAGTTCATTTTACAGAGCCAACATATGTAACTGAAAATTGAGTAATTGTAAGAGATTAGTCTAATATCAAATAACCTTACAACTTTGACACAATTTGAGTGTGACAAAGAATACTAGATGATTATCAAATATATTGCCTTTTAATTTTTTGACACACAGATGGGATTTTTTTCATCTTTTTTTGCAAGTAAGAGAAACTACATTAATATTTCCTAGAAAATAGAATGAAATCTGAAGTGCCACACCACACTACATTTTCCATTTTCCATAAAAAATTATCCATGTACCACACAGATATTACCTTAGAAGCCAGGCTTTAAAGGTGGTAGAGTAAAATTTATGGAGGGAACAAAAGCTCTAAATTGCTGCTTAGAGTAAACCTGTCTGGCAATGAAGAACACTCATTGTACACTTTTCGTGAACAGAGGTTCAAAATCCTTCAAAGCACTGGTATTTGGTTTTTTTTTTGTTTTTTTTTTTTTTTTGAGACAGACTTTGTGCAGTTAAACCCGGACTAAAACTTTCAAAGATCCTACTGCCTGGGCCTCCTGAGCACTGGATTACAAGAGTGTACCACCATGCCTACTTTCTAATTTATTTATTAAAGCAGGTTGTTTAATTTTAATTAAAATATTCAAGAACTGGAGATGGAAAACTATTTTCATCAGTTTGGATGGCTACAACAAAATGCTTCAGATTGGGTAATTTTAAATAGCTGAATTACTATTCACATTTGTGGAACTTTAGAAGTCCAAGCTGCAGGCCTTAGCATGTCTGCTGTCTGTAGTTGACTTGCCTTCTGCATCTTCGATGGCACCTCATGCTCTGTCCTTAAAGAACTCGTGGGTGAGCAGCTCATTGGATTCTGTTCTATAAGGTTAGGTCTTATAAGAGGATGAGATACTTTGTCAGCTTTTATACTATGAAAGCTACTGTGATTTTCCTGTAGCGAGAGGGAGACATTCCATTCTAATGGCCATTTCATGAAAAATTCATCCATGTGGCTGATTCACTAACTATATACAGTCAGTTTTTAATATCATCACATTGATAATTAATTTCAGCATATAAATTTTGGTATAGGCATTCAAATCACAGGAGGCTGAAGAACTTCAGTAATACTATGGGTATGTTTTCTAGCAACCATGGAAATAAGTAATTCTCAATGTTAAGTTAATTTGAATTAGAAATAATGTAAAGTATTCCTTAATACAACTTACAAATGTAAGGATATCAATATATTGAGATATATATTTTTTCTAGAGCAATTATATCATAGGCAGCTAAATAGAAATATTATAGGCAATCAGATAAGACTGGCCCTCAAAGAGACAATATGGACGACAAGATGACCTTGCAACTTTGGAAGACACAGACACTCCCGCAGTGGTCTAGACCTCAAGACAAGAGTCATCAAATGCAGTCACATACTTCCCTAGGAATGGGCACCAGGGATTAATATTCTAATTCTGTTCCAATCAGCTTGAAAAAGCCAGAAATTGTGGCTGACCCAACCTTCAACAGGAAGAGTCTCTTTTCCTTGTTCATGCTCATTTGCTACCTGACTTGTTTCCCCATTTGATCCCAACAGAGTCAATTACAATTACCTGAGAAATTGTAATTGTAGTCTTATTGGTTGGGCATAGTTCTGTCCACATTATGGATGACTTCCCATGGTTTCCTCCTTGCACCTGCCTCACCACATGGTTTTGCTCTATAAAAATCCCTAGAAATGGTGGATTCCTGGGAAACCCACTTGGCTACCCCTTTGTACCTCTCTCAGCTTTGTTTCCCCTAATAAATAAATTCTGTTCTTAATCTCCACGTGTTCCTAAAATTAATTCCTTGGTTTTAGAGAACATGAACTCATCCCAGCTATCTTTCAGGTTGGGAGGTTCCTTCTCCTACATCATTTTGACATTCCACCAAAATAAGTATTTTTAACTGAACATAATACCTAAGATTGAAAGAAAATGAGAGAGAGAGAGAGAGAGAGAGAGAGAGAGAGAGAGAGAGAGAGAGAGGGAACGGAGGCGGGAATGAAGAAATTTAAAACTAAAGTAAAATAAAACCTCATATTCCCTTTCAGTTTTGATTATGACTTATCAGGAATTTATATAGGAAGTTAAAATTAATCAATGTAAGTCTCATTTCTCATGCTTCTGTAGTGAATATTTCGTATTTTTATTTCCAGTTTAAAATACAAACAATTGTATTTTGATGCTTCTATATATGAAAGCACAGCTTCAGAAGTTCAATTGAAGTAAAAACTAATAAACTTTATGTCTCAGTGACTTCTGCATTGCTGAGACAAAATATTTGACACCAAAAGTTAAAGGAGTAAAAATTTATTTTGCTCAAAGTTTGCAGAGGTTTCAGGTCATAGCTGGCTTACTCCAAGGGCAAACAATTCTTGACAGGTAAAGGTAAGAAAGCAGCGACGTTGCAAGCAGAATTAAGTGACAACAGCTACCCTCTTTCTGTACCTTATATTTTATCCAATCATGGGGGCAGGTAGTGATCACACATAGGTTGAGGTACCGTGAACACCAGCCTCAACCTATGAATCAAGCCCAGCATCATATCCTTAATCCCAGCATCACACACTCTATAAAAGGCCCACCTACAACTGTATGTGGCTTTGAGAACATCTAGATACAAGCCATCATAACTTACCTTACAATAAGGTAATTGGCAAAATTTTAAGTAAAGATAGAGCCGTAAGTACATATATCTACTTCCACAAATCTCCCAAGGAGAGGAAAAAGAGATTAAAGGGTAAACTTTGTAAAAGTAGAATGTTACAAAAATAAATGATACTCTGAAAAATACCACAGAATCTTGAATTACATACCAAGAAGATTAGTCATTGCAAATCCAGCTTCATGAACATGCACTTCCTGTAGTAACCCGTGTAAGTGAAATAAAGGAGTTTAATGGGCTACTGGTGCAGTCTTGATATCTGTGACTTCTAATCCTGATGATGGCATTTGAACTGGATTAATAAATGCCCTCCAGATTAGGAAAGTATACAATTTAGGTTGTCTTTGGATAGTTTCCAGAGATGATTGACATGTAGACAAAAACATGGAAAGGAGACCTATGATGATTATGAATGGAGCCATCCAATAGGCTTGTAGACTAGATTTTAAGAAGAGAGAAAAAGATGCTAGGAAATGCAAAGAGCTCTACTGAGTTTAAACATGCATGTTTGCTGTCATCACCAATGGACATCAATCTCCAGTTTCTTCAGCCATCTGTGCACACTCATAACAATGACTTTGCAGGAAATTTTAGGGACTTTGGTCTCCAACTGTCTTTGTATCCTTGATCCTTTTGTTCCACAAATTCAATTTTCTTGGATTGAAAATCTAGTGGATCTTCTGGATCTCCAGTGTGATGATGGGCATTGTGGACATTTCTACCTCTCATCCTGTAAACTTCCTAATAAGTTTTCTTGCATGTTTATATCTGTGCCTATTTTCTACATTTCTCTCTCTCTCTCTCTCTCTCTCTCTCTCTCTCTCTCTCTCTCTCTCTCTCTCAGCTGTCTCTACTTTGCCTTTCAGTTCCTCTAGAGAATCTGAATTAATTCAGGCAACATGCTGAAGTTTAAGTGTCTTATAAAGGTTTAATACATTGTTCTCCTGCTTTACTTTCCAAGCACTGTGAACTAAGTAACATAGTTCTGCCACTATAATGTTTCTGTTTTGGAGCCTGGCAACTATGCATTAAGTATCCTGAAACTATATGCAAATTAAAACTCTTCTTTAAATTTCAGGTGTCCGCATTGTGTCCTTGTGACAGAAGCACTGAATAATACAAAATTCTTAGGTGAAGGCTGGTAGTACAGACCTGAACTCTCAGAACTAAAAAAACTAAACAGTAGTTTCACTGTAAATTCAAGTCCAACCTGGACTACAAAGTGAGTTTAAAATCAACCTGAACTTCATAGTGTAGCCATGTCTCAAAAAGACAAAAGTAAATAAATTCATATGAAAAATCTTATCTCATTTACAAAATACAACAGGCTTAATAATTCCATTTGTTGATACTGGGCTTAGTGGTGCACACCTGTATTCCCAGCACTTGGAAGGCTGTAAACAGGAGAAGCACTACACATCTGATCTACATAGTGCGACCCTGTTGTCTCTTACTAAAATTCAAAAAAAGAAAAACAATAATTCCACTTGTTTTAAAGGATCATATATTTTCATTTTGCATCATAGCCTGAAAATTATGAAACTGAACTTTGGCATATGATTTCTAAATCTAAAAATAAAAATAAATATTAGCCAAATAAATGTGAGCCAGAATCAAATGTATGTTAACGCTCCTTTGTGGCTGAAGTCTTAATATCAACACAGAAGACTGGTTGACAGTCAGTGCTCTAAAATAAAGAAAATATGTAGGAAGTAGTTAAAAATCTTTAACTAAAACACTATTCCTCTCTTCTGCTCCACAAGGAAAGATAGCCCCATAGGTTACTAACTTTTTTTTTATTGAGCTATCACTTTATTTTTTTAAATTTTTTAAATTTTTTTCAAAGTTTTATTGATAAACATATAGCAATGAGACAGTTTCAAATCAAATTGAAAGTACAG
>NW_004524778.1:713530-732253 GCF_000260255.1 Octodon degus
GCACACTCAGGTTCCTAACTTTTATTAGATCTCTAGTCTTATTCTCTAGGAAGCAAGAATCTCACAAGTTCTCTCAACTTGTGAAGAAACCAGTGAATGGGGAGACAGTAGCTAGGCACACCTTCCTATGAGTACATGCGCAGTCACGTGTTCTCTGATGCTGAAGCTTAAACCAGCATGCCCGTGTCCTGTGTCCTAAGCACAGTGCTTGAATGTACCAGTAAAATTAAGGTTCACATTAGCACTATAAAGGAAGTTCCGGGGCCTAGTGTGTTTCTATTCACTTGCATTTTTCCCCTCTTTTACCTTAGAGCTCTCCATACTTCATTGGACGATTAGCCAGTGATTCACATTCCTAACTTCATGTTACTATCGTCACTAGTGATAGCTTCCTTCTGAGTGTCAACATCCTCTCCCGGTAGATTCCTAAAGACTACAGTCCAGTGTACCCACAGATCAATTTTAACCTCAGAGGGGGATTTCCTTCTTGTACCTGCAGACCTCCATGCTCTGCCCAACTGTACCAAGAAGGGGTGGCAGATGTTGCTGCCGTTCATGGCCATCAGCCTTGCCCAACTATGCTGTTAATGTGTGGCATGTGTTCTCCATGTACCCAGTCACTTCCCAGTGTCTCTGGACTATGATAACTCCTTTCTCTACTACCCAACCTCACCTTCCACAAAGATGTTTGACATCTAACGTTGATAACACTACCTCTTTGCTTGGTGACCCAAACTTCATGCAAGGAAATTCTTCACTCTTGCTTTTGTTTATATATACCTACCACTCTGTCATAATTCCTGTCATTTTATATTAAACATTGTCTGTTCAAATCAGTGTACAGCTTCTGTCTCTTGCCTAGACTTTCTTTGACACAGTGAGATTAAATGGTCGTTTTCTGAACTGCCTACACATAGTTCTTAAGGATTACCTAACAGGTGGAAGGTATTTCCTCTCCAGACAGACATATCCATATTCTCCTCTAGGACATGGGCTTGTCTCCGAGGTGCTGATATCTGGGTCTACACACTTAACACACAATCACATCACTGGACAGTGAGTTGTAAAGGAAACACCTTATATTTAGAAGCCCAGAATTCACACACCAACTTGGTTTTTTTGTTTATTTATGTTTGACTTTTTGAGACCAGGTTTCACTGTGCAGTTGAGGCTGGCCTTGAACTCACTGTGTATTCCAGGCTGTCTTTGAACCCAGTGATCTTCCTGTCTCAGCCTCCTGAGGGCTGGGATTACAGCCCTGAGCCACCACATGTGGCCTTCATTATCCACTTCAAATTAAACTACAAGGAATTACTATTAAAAAAAGAAGATGTCTGTGTCTTATACTATGAATAACCACTTCGAAGAGAACAATATACAATGTATTAATTATTGTTACCATCCTACTAATCTGTTTTGAAACTGTCTCATTGCTATTTGTTTCTCAATAAAATTAATTTTAAAAATTATGCCAAGTGTAAAAAAAATAAAACCTGAAGAAAGCTTTTTTTTTGAAAAAGAGACTAAAAAGGTAGAAAAATATTTGAGTGAAGTAGAAATTATATAAGGATGAGAAAAGTTAAAATATGAAAAAATATTACATTGTAAGCATGAAAAAGTGATACAATATAAAGATAAATGCAATTTTTCTGACTGTAAATTAGGAAATTAGAGAAAAATTGTGGAAATGAATAAATACAGTAAGCATATTATAGTATTAATTGGAATAATCTTGAAAGAAAGCAAAGGGACAAAAATACGAAAATCAAGAGAAAGATAACATGATAATAGAACTCTGCTCCAGGCAATGAAATATCTCAAGGGGGCATTTTAAAAAGAAAATAGGCACAAGAGAATATTACATATAAAAAGTAAAATGTCCCTATAATACAACAAGGTAATTTGGCCTGTCCAGCATAATATTTGAAAGTAGAACCATATCAAGGTATATTAAATTGCAGAAAATGAAAACGAAAGAAAAAATTTTAAAAGATTTGAGGGGAAAAATAGTTGTTTTTTTTTTTTAGTAGACTCTTATTGTCCTCTTTCACCTCAACTCTTACAGCTTTCAATTTCATTTAATGAAAAGAGTGATAGTAGGTGCAAAGGAAACTACATAAAATGGGACGATATAGCTAAAAGTTGGATAAGTTTGCTTTCTACCTTTAATACTGCACAAAATGTAGATACTTCATTGCATTTTTTTCTCCAAGGACTACTTGATCATTTTATTAGTCATATACCTGTTTTGACAAAAGTGTGTGACAAAATAACATTAGCCTTTATGCACTATATATGAAGTGCGAAGTGGGAGGAGTGAAGGTTATGAAGAACACAACTTTTCCAAAGCCAAAACTTGTCTAATTTTACCATAAGCTGTGTGCATCTATAAAGATAGGTAAAGAATTCCATGTTATGTCCTCATCTTTTCTGTTCTGCTCACTACTAAGCAACAAAAAAATGCCAGAAAATCTCATCAACTTAACAAAAGAAAATCCAAAATCTTGTTCACTTCATTTCCTGCCAAGCTTGCATTTTTTGCTCTAATACATCTTTATTTGATAGTCTCAAACATTTTTCTCCTGTTTGCCCTCAGGAGAATATACTCAGTAAGTAAAAGAAACAGAGTGAGAGAGAAAAAGTCTCGGTGTATGTACACTAGGGACGGACCCAGGTTTCCAGGGTAACTGTCAGTAGAACTCTCAAAATGGCAACTATGCAACTATGTTATACAGCAAATGTTCAGCCTCACTCAGCCTGCAGGGCTCTAGAAGGTTTCAAAGATGAAACTGAGAATGTCTGAAGGGTTTGAATATTTTAAGATATTTGGACAGAGATGAATTCAGTAGAAAGTAGTGTTTAACAATTAAGCAAATCATTGTCACAGACATAAAAAAGACAATTTTCAGTTATAAGAATAGAAGAAAATTTGGAGACAAAGACAATAATTTTTATTTGCTGCAGAACCAACCTTGAGTGTGACCTGCATTGTTTTCAAAATGTGTATTTTGATCTAAGAAAAATCACCATAGAATTAAATTAGAAAGAATGGGGAATTCAGTAAGAAAGTAAGGGGGAGGGAAGCAAAAAATGAAATATTAATTTATGATAGGAAATCATTAATGTTTAAACACACAAACAAAAAACTCAAAGGATACTCACAAAATCAAAACATTTAACAGTGAAGTAAATTAAAAATCACTGGAATAATATAAAAATAACTAGAAAAACCTATGAGTAACCTTTCCAATTGATTAACAGCAGTACTTAATGTGCATATCTGACAGAGAAACACTTCAAAAATATTGTCTTTGCTTGAACAAGTTAAATTTGAAAACTATTATTCAAGCCATATATGACTTGTTCCAGTTTTATTTCTCTAAGTATAAAGCAGAGATTTGGATGCATGAAATATTAACTACATTTTGAAACTAACTTGAAATATTTTACAATGTAAAATGAGACAAAAACATATAACATGTAATAAAGGAATTGTTTTGTCATTTCTCATAAACACATTTTCTCTAGAATTGAAATCTTGCTAGATCATTATTTACACAGACTATTTGCTGTTACCTGTAATGATAAAAATCTCTATTTCTCCATATAACTCTCATCTTCTTCACCATTTCCTCTTTTCATAACAAGTCCATTATTAGTAAAATGTTATTTACTGTTGTCTACAGAATTATTCTTTTCCTTTGAATTGCATTTCTGTAATAGAATTCATTTGACGAAATGAAAGCTTGATGGTTTTTCGTAAGCTGAACACATGAGGTTTCCCTAAGAACTGAGCCCAGAGCCCTTTGTTGCCCATTACATAGCATCAAAATAAGAGTTCTGCAAGATTAATGAGCATAATGAACTCACCATCACCTTTTATAAGTCTCCTGAAATTAATTAATATTTATGTTTTGGCATTTTTACCCAGCATAGGAATTAGCAGGTTCTCATTCTTTGTTTATTTGTGACAACAAGTGGGAGCAAAATTTTACCTAAGCACTGCAGTCATAAATGCACTGGATCCTTTTCTATTTAACTTTTCTTTTGTAGACAAAATTTCTATCAACATATTAATTTGTATTCAATTCAATTTTAGAGTAAAATAAATGTTTGGCATCTTAAAGTGAGATAGTTTTTATTTCTCAGTTGAGAAAGGAGGACAGTTTTATCATTTTCACCTTATCTTTTCTCACTTCACCCATAAAATAGATTTAATTGCAAATGGCTTTCAAAGAGGTTTTCTTGTTCACTGTTCTCCTCATAGCACTTTCTGGACATAAGGGTCTTGGTGTTTCCCCCCGCCCCAGCTGCCTCCACTATGTCCCAGTCAGCTCTCAGAATTTAGACCAAAAGAGCAAAACTGCTATTAATAATTTGAGCTTGTGAGTAACTTAAAGTGCCCAAAATGTTGCTCATCTCCCTTTTATTAGATTTACCTACAGAAAAATATGTTACATTTTTATCAGGTAATCTCAGAAGAAAGCTCTCAGATTAGAAAGGAAATCAACATGAGTAACTCTAACATGCCTGTTAATGCCACAATTTTTGTGGCTTTTTAAGTCAGCAACATTCTTAAATATTTCCATATATCCAGCATATCTTGCATTCTGAGCTCATATTTGCTACAATGTATGAAAGATATAAATATACATAAATGGTTATATTATCAAATTTTTTTGAAATAATTATAAAATGTTTGCTCATTATTTGGTGACTTCAAGTTCAGGTAACATAATTTAAAGAGAAACGAAGATTCAAGTTGCATTAATATTGTATTGGATATAGAATAACTCAAAGTTCTCAGATATTACCTAGGAATATAATATCTACATGGATTTTAAGTGATTAGGAATTTAACTAATTCAAAATGTGATAACTAACATTTGAATTTTTTATTAATAGTGTTAATTTTGAAATATCCTATAAATAAAGTTACTGGTATTAAAAATAAGGAAATAACAGTACTTGGGTACTGGCAGATGCTTACCATTCCTTTTAGACAATAATTTATTTCCCAATTCCACTATCAGGACTTATGGGCTTCTATGGAAAATAAATTCACTTATTCTCTTGGAAATATTACAGGTTTTTTGTTTTTTTAATGGTGAAGAAAATGTCAGAGTTTTCCTGCTTTTTTATTGTTTGATTATTTGTTTTTTGTTTTTATTTTTTAATATGAATACCAGGTCTCTCATTTTTGCTATACAGAGTTGCTGTTATTTTAGTTTATGATCTATTTTTTATACTACAAATCTCTTTATTTCTATTTTTTTTTCTGATTTTCCTCCTGTATCACTCATTCTTTACTTCCTATTGGTCATCAGCTGTTCTGAAAGGTAGATTATATGAAATCTAAAAACTGTAATAAGCAGAGTTGGCATTTCTTAAATCTACAAAAATAGCACTTTAGATTTTAGATACTTTCTTCCTCCCATATGAGTAACAGAAAATCTAGTTTACAACAATTTTAGACTATTAATAAGAAAGTAAATTAGAAGATGGCATTGACTCAGAACTTATGATAAGGTACAAGTCTTCTTAACTCCATTTCAAAATTGATAACATGCAATGTGCTTGTGAAGCAGAAACTGTAATTCTCAGGAGCAAATGTATTCTTTGGATTTGAAGGACACATAAAAATATTGGAGAAAACTTATAAAATTAAAGCATACATGTTAAAATCTTAAATCTGAAATGTGAATGAATCAGAGACAGTCTCGTGAGTTGTATAACTTTTACTATATCTATTCACAAAATCAGTTTGGATTATTAGAGAAATTTCTTCCAATTTCAAACACCTTACATTTGAGGGCTCGCCAGATAGCTTAGCAGATGAAAGAGCCCAGTTGGGCAGGGCTCGATCCCCACGGAGCCTGGCCAGCCCAGACCACTGGGCGCCGAGAAGAAGACTGAGACTGGGCATGGGGGCGCACACCTGTAATCCCAGGGCTGGGGAGGCTGAACACAGGAGGATCATTGCAAGTCCAATCTGTGTAGTGAGACCCTGCATGCTCCGCGCTAAATACATTAAGAAAAATAAAATTTCAAAACACTTTTATTTAAAGAAACGTTCCAATCTAGCAAAACTTGTGTTCGTATTGATTCACTGTTGATAATAATAAAAATTGCTAACCAGTATTTCTTTTAAAAATATTTTGTTAGTGCCAAAACTAAAACTAAAAATTAAAAAATACAGTAAATTTCATGTACAATACAACAGATTCTCACATTCTCTTATCTGTCTTCAAACATGTATCCCCAGGATTTTGTAAGTGAAGACAAGAAACATAATAGACACCTAGTAGGCTAAAGATGTGGCTTAGTGGTATAGCATCGGCCCCGCATTTACAGTGCCCTGAGTTTCATCCCTATCAGTGCCAAGGAAAGACAATATTTTCAGATATTAATGCTTTTGTAGTAGCGTTAAATAAATAACACAATAAATGTTTCATTGACAAACATTGACAAAAATCATTAAATTCTTTGTAAATCCTTTTAATTAAAATAATGGTGGTGGAAAAATATGAACAGTTAACTATCTATGGGACTAATTCACTAAAATACCTAAACATAATGAGATGTCTTGTATATAAGAGAACCAAATGTTAGCTTTATCAGTCTTTGCTGAAATGTTATAGACCCTGGATGAAATGGAAAAAAACTGTTGATTTACGTACATTATCTGTTACATTTATTTACAAAATATTTTATGTGAACTTTGACCCTAAGACATGGAGAAGTCAGACAGGATGTTCTATTTGTCCCCAAACTATTTGTGACCATAGTTCAGGTCTTCATCATTATTACAAATAATGTTGAAAGCACGTGCTTTGGGGAAGATGGAAAGACAAAGGCAATGTTTTTCAGTTTAGACCAAGTAATGAGAGTTTAAATATGAGGTAAAAATGATTAATTCATGGCAGAATTTACCACAGAACACGTGGCCATTAAAAAAACTAGTATGTGGATTATGTTACAAGACGAGTAATGCCAAAGGATGAAAAAATGGGTAAGAATTGGTGGGCTTCGGGGAGCAAATTCAGAGTTGCTCACACATGGTGTGGATGACTTTATTAAATTGGTCAAAGCAATCTCATTCATTCTGGAAACTGTCATGTCAGTAAGTTGAGTAAGTTCTCACAAATGAAGAAAAACCTCTCAGTGAATATTTAATTTTTCTCTTGAAAACTGTGAAATCCTTCTGATATAAATCATTATGCTTAAATCAATACACAAGACCAAAAAGGGAACATCAAATTTCTCTTTGATGCTTGCTTTTAAATTTGTGAGGATATGAACTATCAAGTAATAGATCTACTGGCATAAGAACATGTTTTTCATTATTAGGCTAGGAATGTCAACTTAGTTTATTTGAACCTCACTTTATTTCAAAATTGTCAACAGTAGACAAAACCCCACTTTATTTGAAAGTTGTCAACAGTAGACAAAACATAATTATTCAGAAAATCAAGCAGGTGATGTACTAAATCTGACATCCTTTTGGAATCTTAGGAGTATTTTCACCTCACTTAAAGCTGCCTTTATTATTTGTAAAGTATTTTAAAATATATTCCTGAATAATATTAAAATAAAAATATATCTTTATCAGTAGCATAGAATCTTTCTCATTTTTATTTGGTATAAGAATGAAAATATCCATGCCGCATGAGCAGTGGTATGGTGTGACGCAGAAGCCATTTGCTCAGAGTGAAGTGTGCTTTCATTTTTAGGGCCTGCTATGTGCAGTACCATACACCACAGGGTCTGCACCCAAATACAGTGGCCTTTATAGAATTCTAATGAAACTGAAACTCAAAGAGATTATCCACAGGCCAGCGAGATAGCTCAGTGAACTAAGAACCTGCCTATGCAAGTTCAAGAACCAGAGTTTAATCCCAGCACCCTCGGGCATGCTGAGCCAGCCACTGAGCCCAGGTGTGGTAGTGCACACATGTAATCCCAGTGCTGGGGAGGCTGAAAACAGGAGGCTCACTATGAGTCTGAGCTATGTAGTGAGACTCTGTACCAAATCCATGAAAAAATAATTAAATAAATTTAAAAAGAGAGATTATCTATTGTCCAAGCCACTCTGGTCAGCATGAGGATTTAGAATAATCCAGAAGTAACAAATTATGTCCTGGGCACAGTCACACTAGTGGTCTCTCACCTTGTTGTCAAAATATGGAGATTTTAATAAACAGAACATGGTAGATATCCCCAGAAATTCTTCACATAAATGACCTGAATAAGAACAAAAGATGTGATCACTACAAGCATTTGTCACATAAAACGACGAAAAGAATTCTTTGGTGTTTCTTGAATTCTCTTTATGTCCCAGAGTTTGATCTTGGTTTTCGTCACATTGGTGCTGTATGAGTTTATGTGCTCTCTGCCTTATTACTCCATTTCCTTGCACAAAATCATACAAGCAGTCTTCGGGTTTGGTTTTCTTTATGGCCTGAAACATCAGACCAAGTACACTCAAGTATTAAATATAGTTCAATAGGAGCCAGACTATCTAGCAGAGATAGTTATTCTCACCATTGAGAAGAAGGTGACAGGAGGAAGTCATTAACATCCACACTCCTCAATTTTCTTATCTTGAAACTGGGACTAATAGTTATACTCCTTACCTATTTCAAAGATGTAAAATAAAATTTTTATGAAAGGTGGTTTCTAGTGAAGCAGAGCTATGCCCACCAACTTAAGTACTCTTAAAAATTTTTGTAAAATCTTTATCTATTTGGACTCATAGTTGATCCTCCTGTCTCAGCCTCTGCTGGGATTACAGGGGTGCACTGCCATGCTTGGTTTCTTGACAGTATCAGGGATCGAAACTAAGTCCTTGCTCTTGCCAGACAGGTGCTTAGACCACTGAGCTATCTCCCAAACCCTGAAAGGTTGTTTTTAAAGGTAACATATTGCTATGAGCTTTACAGAAATAGAACAATAATTTAATTGACATTAATCAATACAGAATATTGATCTTTGTTTTGGGTATGTAACATATCTTGGTCTTTTTCTATCCCTTTATTTCTTTTTCTCTTTTTTCCTTTCCCCTAATCTCCTCAAATATCTCTTAGAGTCTACCTTCTAATTTTTTTATCATCTTTCATTTATTCTATTCATTCATTTATTTATATTTTATGCTCCTCACACAAGAGGAAACATGTAATACTTAACCAACTGAACCATCTGAGTCTGGCTTATTTGCTTAACATGATGAACCCTGGTTCCCTCCATTCTCCTGCAAATGACATAGTTTCAGTCCTCTTTTCCATCATGTATACAAACCCCATTGTTTTATTCAGTCAAATATTTACAGACATATTTGATGGCTAAGGTATTGTGAGTTGTAGCACTACAAATATGGATACACTGGTATTGCTATAATATTCAGTGTTTAACTTTCTAAGAGCATACCCAGAAGCAGTACGTCTGCATCAAATTGAATATTTGCTTAATTTTAGCATTCTTTGAGGACTCTGAACGTTCATTGCTTTCCTTGGCATTTGTAATATTTTCCATTTCTGTCAATTATACAAGAGTTCCTTTTCTGTCTCATCTTTGCATTCATTGTTTTTCTGTAATTTTGACTAGGGCCACTCTGGCAGAGGAGAGGCAGAGTCAGAGTGTAGTTTTGATTTGCATTTTTCTAATGGCTAAGGATGCTGACCATTTCTCTAGATACTTCACAGCCATTTTTACTTTTTCTGAGGTGTGTCTACTCAGTTCATTTCTCCAGTGTTTAACTGAGTTCTTCATCTAGAGTATTAATTTTCAAGTTCTTTACACATCTTAGATATTAATTTTCTTTCAGAAAAGTACTTGGAAATCTTTCCACATCTTCTATATTGTCTTCTCTCTTTGATCTTTCTTTGCTGTACAGAACCTTTCTAATTTGTTGTAATTCCATTCATCGACTCCTGGCATCAACTGAGTTTCTCTCTTGCTCCAAACTTTTCTGTGCCCTTGTCAAACTTCCTGCTCTCTCTATCCACAGCGTGTGGCTGCTATCCTCTAGATCTGGCTCCAACTCAGTGTACGTGCAACACTTAGGTCCTGACAGCTTCTGAGGATGAATATTTCAGGTTCCAAACAACTTGTCCTAGCAGGAATGTTACATGGAGCAACAGGTACTACGGGTGGTGGTATCCAGGTTGTAGCCATGCTGTGCTTCCCCATCGGCTTCTTATCCTGGAGAACTTTGCATTTTCTGCACGGTTGCACTCTTCTAACCTGTGCTACAAGTAGCACCAGAGTCCAATGGCAGTTTGCTTCTTATTGCAACCATCTCATATCTGGATGTCCCTTCTTCGTGTTCTCTTGCAAACTATTCCAGTGGTTGTTCTCCCAAGCATGCTAAACAGCTGTGTGTGTGCTATTCAGAATCAACGTCTCAGAGTGATGTCTCAACTCCTTTCTCCTCGGCTGTCAGGATGGAGCTCCCTCAGGATTAGAATTTTAATATCATATATCAAGATGCACTTTTTACATAAAGAGCCAAGGATAGAGAAGTATTCATCTTATTTTCTCTTCATAATGCCTGCTATATGTTTACTTGGCTGTCTTTATTTTTGAAAGAAAAAGCATAATATAAATCATGCTTAATTTTTTTTATTCTTACTTTTTGATTTTTAATTTCATATAACTTCTTTCTGTTGTTGTTTTGTTTTCTTTTTTGAAAACCAATTTTGTAGGTTTAAATCTGGTAACCTAAACAAGTAATTTGAATATAACATCATTCAATATAGCAACCATTGTTGAATTGCTATTACTTTAAGAAAATTTTGTATTGCTTCTAAATCTTTCTTCTTACTTTTTTGTGTTCTTTAACAGATAAATAAGGGCCAGGGAGATAACTCATCAGTCTAAGAGTCTGTCTGGCAAGCACAAGCAACCAACACCACACAGCTCCCTCCAGGCACATCATGCTGATCACCAAAACTGAGCATAGTGGCACAGGCCTGTAATCCCCACACTGAGCACGCTGAGACAGGAGGATCCCTATGAGTCTGAGCTGTGTAGTGAGACCCTGTACCAAATAAATAAATAAGATTTTAAAAGTAGTATATAAAATAAAAGATATTTTTTCTTGCTCTTGTTTTTACTCTTCAAAATAAAAGAAAATTACGAAAAAAACAAAAAATAAATAAAAGATAAATAAACAACAGCAACAATAATAATAACAATAATTTTAATATTTTAAGCTAAGCTAATAAAACTCTAAGTAAATCTTCATCTTGTAATTTGGTTTAGGAATTATGTTTATTAATAGTAGGTTTTCACAATAAGTGTAGAATTTAATTTACATTTTTATAAAATGTGATATAACAACTCTATTTAGTAGCACCTTATTTCCTAATACGGGAATTTTATTTCCCTTCATGAGAAATGGTGTTTAATATAGTTTTAATTAATATTTTAGAATATCCAATGTTAAAAATCATGTATGATAATAGTAACTTTTATAATGTATAAAAAATAAAATTATTTCATAACAAAATAAAGAATAACCATAATTAATACAATATGTTTCATTATTTTCAAAGTATTTACTCAGAGTACAAAAACACACAAAAAAGATTCTTACAAAGAAGAAACAGATAATAACACAAAACAGTTTTTTCTTTTCTTGTCTTTTCTTTTGTGTGTGTGTGTTTTAGGGAAGGATCTAGAGGGTGCTCAGGGTCTCACTACTAGATTGGACTCATAGTGATCTGCCTGTTTACAGCCAAAACATTTTTTCAGTCTGTTCCTACACGAGGTTAATTATATAATGGGAAATCATCACGTGACCTAGAATTGACAGTACAGGAGTTAAAGCAAAGTTGAGATTGAGAGATACACAATATGGTACAAATAATAAGAGCCAACATTTGTTGATACTTCCCTGTGACAGGTATTTTTCTAAATAATGGATGTGTTTTAATTTACACAATCTTCATTACAATTTGGTGAGGAATAGTTTCTGTTGCCATAACAAATTGTCACTATCTTAAAGTATATTTATTTGCTTGAAATTCTGGAAGTCAGAACTCTCCAGGGATTATTATGAAGGTAATATCAATGTGTTGGCCACATTTTTTTTTCCTCCCCAGAGGCTTCAGGGAAGACTCCATTGCACGTCTCGTACAGTCCCTGGAGACTAGAGACATTTGTTGACTTCTGCCCGCATCACTGTAACCTTCCCTTCTGCTGTCATACCACATTCTGCTCGTGCAGAGACCAGCTTCTTTCTGTGTCTGTATAAAGACATTTGTGGTTGTACTACACCTGAAGTGATCCACTAAAGCTCCACCTTCTGCACCTTGGTCACATTTCAGTATCCCTTCTACCACTGAAGGTAACATATTTACAGATTCTAGGAATTTTGTTCTAAAAATTAATTGAAGACCCATTATTATGTTTATTGTGGGTAGCTATTATTATTATATTGTTATTTTAAAAATGAGAAAACAGTAGCTAAGAAAGGCATAAAGTAACTTTTCTGAGAGTCTCCAAGTAGTGAACAATAAAGTTGGAAACCAAATGGTGAGTCTCATACTCACCAAGTAGTAGTGAGTTAGCTACTTTATCATTCTGATTTTATGTTAATTGGTGCTCAAAGGTAAAAAGTTCAGCTAATCCATTACATTCTTCATAATGTAAGAAGAATGATTCTATATTATATTATGGAGTACAGTCAGGAATGGGCTTACTGTAAGATGGCCCAGCAGAATTTCCCTCGGACCCCATCAATGTATCTGTCAATAATGCTGTCTCAATTACTCTTCTTTCATTGCTGGGACAAATACCGAACAGCCAAAATGAAGGAAGCAAAGGTTTATTTAGCTCACAGTCAGTGGAAATTTCAGTCAATAATCAGCTGGCTTGAAGGCAAAATAGCACATGGCAGAGAGCAGCTGTTCATGGTGGTGGCAAAAATTAGACAGTAAAAGGAGTGACAGCAGCTCAGGTAGCTAGATAGCCTCTCTCTGGGACTTACAGTGTAATGCAAATTACCTGCCCCAGGGCAGGTACAGCACCCACACCCAAAAAACTCAATCCCAAACTCCAGAAACTGCCCCATCACTGCATGAGGCTTTGGAGGAACAACTAGACACAAAGCATAACATTCTTCACCTGGACCCCCACAGACTCATGTGTATCCTTTTGTACAAATATCCATCTCTAAGAGTTGCTAGAGTTCTAACAGTTTCAGCGTTGCTGAAAAGTCCAAGTCCCAAGTCTGCTCCAAGACCTAAGGCAAACTCTTAGCTATAAACCTCTATCCAAATGAAAAGTTAAATACTTCCAACATTCAGCCACACAATATAAACATTACCATTCCAAAAGATACACACAAAAGGATGCCAAACACTGGGACCAAAGGAAATCAAAAATCCAAAAGGGTCAGCATAAATCCTGCAGTTCCATGTGGAACATCTGATGCAATCTGTAGCCAATTGTGAGCTCCGTGTGGCTCCACCCCTATGACACTCTTAGAGATAGCTCTCATGACTTTTCTCTTAAGCCTGTTTTTCTCTCTCCTTGCAGTGTCCCTTAGATGACCACATTCCTGGCTTTTTCAAACTTCTGGAGTTTCCACTGAATAGGCCTCTGACTCACAGCTTTCCACAGTGTCCTCCCAGGGGCACACAGCTTGGCTTCCCAGACCTTCTGAAATCTAGGTGAAAGCCTTCTTAACTCTGAACTCCTGCATTCTGCACGCACCTAAAGCCAATGCCACATGGATGATGGCACTGGAACAGTAGCCAGACTTGTTCTTTCTTGACTATAGGGGCTGAATGCCTGGACTGTTGAGCACCTTGACCCTGATTACTAGGAATACATTCTCCAAGCCAATGCCATTCTGGAACATGGGGCTCTGCAGCTTTTTCCTCAAAGCAAAATCCTTCACCTTTACAATTCTGAGGCTGAAAAGGATAAGAACTTGCTGCCTCCTGTGATGTGTTCAGGCCATCCTTTCCATTCTCTGGTTCTTTCATGGCAACAGAGATCCTCTCAGCTCTATCTTTGCAGTCCACAGTTTTATTGGAGCTTTCTTTCTGGTCAAACTCACAACATTTTAAATCATCTTGCTGTGCTCTTTGCTCTTGATTCTCAATATAAATCTGACTAAAATCCCCCCAGTAATAGCCATACCAGTCTCTTTGTCCTCTGCTCTTTGCCACCACTATGAAAGGTTGCTCTCTGCCATGTACCATTTTGCATTGGAGCCAGCTCAGCATGGACTGAAACCTCCAAGTTACTGTGAGCTAAATAAATCTTTCCTTCTCTAATTTTGAGTGTGTGATATTTGTCCCAGCAATGAAAAAAGAGTAACTGAGACAAATGTACATGTCAATAGAACATATTTCAAATATTTTCTAACTTCTTCCATACAACAAATGTTTGTCTGACTTAGGGGTCCTTGATACTATGGAAAAATCAAACCAGACTTCCTGTAATGCCCTTATGGCTGGAGATCCATTTTTGTCTTCCTTTATTAGAAGAATTTCATGTTTCATGTTGTCTGTGCAGGAAGTTTTCAGACTTCTGTTGATCTCTTATGAGGAATTTAGGATCAAAGTGGAGTGCCTGCTCACAAAACATCTATCTTGTCAGAATATTCCACTGGGAACCTCTACCTGAGAATTTTAGCAAGATTTATCTCATTATTTGACTAGTTACAAAATGATAAAAGTCACTATAAGATTGTGTGTTGCTGCATAATATAAAGCAATTCTTAATACTCTTTCTGATGGAGCACTTTCTAACATCTTTTGGAGACTGCACTTGCTGTTAGAAATGAAGAGTGAATCTCGTGGGTGAAGGCCAGGAAAGTGCTGAATATGCTACAAGATGGTGAGCAGGTTTAAGAAAGCAAGAGAGAAATGAAAAGAAATAAAATTCTAAAACAATGTTGATACATGATAATACATGATAAAATTCAAATTTTCTGTCTAAATATGCTTTTTATACCAATAACTGCATATAATTTTGGCCCTAAAGTGAATTAAAAAGAGGAAAAATAATAAAATTGAGAAACTTCAAAATATGTCTCAACATCATTAAGCTGCCCATGGTAATATTTTTAATTGCCTGTGTTGGTTATTATATTCTACTATTCCTTTCAAAGGACTCTAGGAAATTGTTTTGTTTTATTGATATTTTTATTCATTTTAATGATCTAGGAAATTGTTGAAAAGTCTATATATCTTTAATGTGATTTACTATATTTATATGAACAGCTTTGGGTTGCTGGAATAGTAATGCACAGACTGAAATTAGTCATTTAGAAACCTTTATAGCTATTAATTATTGCCATATTACCTAAGCTTGAGTTGTTATACTGAATCTTCTGTGTTCATAGATGAATTAATTGAATACTCCAATCTCAATGCCCTAGTCTATAAAATGAGGAAAAACCTCATAAACTCAAATATTATGTATTTTTTGTGTCCCTGACTGACAAAAAGGACTAAAATATACATACAAAATTTCATCTAATTTAGAATATATCATTTTATTAAGGGCTTACAACACACAGGCAACTTATTCAGCGTGTTATAAACATTCATACCTTACCAATTTTTCATAAGAAATCTAGAAGGATGACAATATATATTTTATTCTCAAAGGGCCTACACATGCTCTTGAATTCTACAAGTTCAGTAGAGACAAACTGAAGTAGTAAAAGAAGAAATCTGTGGTGCTGATTATCTGGGAGTAGGCAAAGGAGGTAACAATGACATCATATACTTTTCTACTTGTCTTATACTCTTAAAATGTTAGTTCCTTCCAAGTGTGATGGCACACATCTGTAGTCCTAGCACTTGAAAGGCTGAAACAAGATGGTTTTTGCGAGTTTGAGGCCAGTCTTAGCAACACAGTGAGTTCAGGATTAGCATGGGATACATACCAAACCCTATTTAAAAAATTCAAATGTAGAGGAGTATCAGCAGAAAAAACCTTATTTATCTCTAACAGCAAACATTAAGTAATATTGATATATAACATACATATATGAAATATATGGTGTATATATATGTGATATACATATAAGGTCTGTATGTATATTATATATCATATACATCATATATATGTATGTATATTATATATCATATAGAAATGTGCATATATATGGAAAGGTCATGACATATATCAATCAGTATGAATTTATTGTTATTTATGGTGTTCTGAACATGGAAAAAACAAGAGAAAATTGAACATAGAAAGCCTGTTACTTCTGAGGGCACCGTATGAGGCCTGTTCTGGTAGTAATAGATACAGATGTCACTTAAACAGAAGCTAAGAATAATCTCAGGTTCCCAGAATCTGTGGGAGCTTGAGAAGGGCTTTGGACTTCACAAGAATTGCTATTTGTTTCTCAATAAAATTATGGGAAAAAAGAGAAAGCATTAGATAAAAATTTTCATTAAAGAATGCTACCAATCATTTAAGAAATATATGATATCAATTGTTTATGGCTTGTACAAAATACAAAAGTAGATGGATGGACAGGATATCCTGTCTGCATCTTATTCTATGGATAAGCACTAAGAAGATAACAATGTAAAATGTATTAATTATTGAAACTGTCCCAATAATCAATTTTGAAACTTTCTCATTGCTATTTGTTGCTCAATAAAGTAACATAATTTTTAAAATAAAAAATTAAAATTAAAATTAAAAAAAGAACGTAAACAAAAATGAATGAAGCCATTTCTTAGTTTATATTTTATTGGAACCTGATCATAATATATAATACATACATAAACAGTGGTAAATTGGCAATACATATATCACATCATAATCCTTTATTCTTTCCCTTCCTTTGCCCTCCCCATAGTATAAATTTTTTTGAGTAGTTTATCTGTTTTTGTTTTTCTTCCCATAATTTTATTGAGAAACAAATAGCAGGAAGACAGTTTCAAACCAAATTGGTAGGACAATTTCAATAATTAAAACATACATGCATACATTCTTCCTAGTGGTTAATTCCTGTACAAGATGCAGACATGATATTCTATTTACAAACCCTATCAGAACAAATCCCTCTATTCATTAAGAGAATGTAACTATCTATTCTAACCACTTTGAATACACAGATACAAAATGGACATTTATCTGTATCCCTTTTTTTTTTTGCTTAGTTCCATTATTTGAATATTATAAATGTGTTAACTCCGCAAAATATTCGAAAAGAGTCCAGTAGTCCATAATAGTATTGGGTATTCTGATTTCTGGCAATGTCAGAAATTGTTGACCTGAGTCCTCTACAGCTCAACATAACACCATGGCTTTACTTCTTATACTTTGCTTTTATACTTTTCTGCTGGATGGTTAAGAACAAGGTAAAGAAAGATATATGCAACAAGAGTTAAACCTTTTGGGTTTGATAAGGTCAGTGAAATCCCCTCAGGATTTATCCTGAGATCCTGTATCTCAGATTGTAGATCCTTTGTCAGTGTCAGCCATGTGGATGAGTGATGGACATTGCTTGGCCAATGTGCTTTCTGTGAAAGCCTGAGAGAATATTTTCTCTCCATGTGACTCTCCTTAAGCACATTCTACATCATCGATCACTTTCCTCTTTGGTCCCTTAATCTCCTTGATCAGAAAGGTTGGGACACCACCGAGTTACGTGACGTTACAGTACAAGTTCTCATATGTCCTGAGTCTTAAGTGTCCTTGGAAGGCTAGGGCCAAACTGTTAACTTTCCTTGTGGCCTGCCTTTTTCTCTAATTTTGGTCTGCAAACTTTGATTGTTAACCCTCTAGAAGAGAAGTTTTTTGTGATTACGATACAACCTAGGCTGTTAAGCTTAACCTTACTATCTGTCTGACTATCAAACATCTTAGGCATAACATGGAACAGGTATTTTTCATCAAATATTGATATTCTGAACTTTAATTCCCTACAGACTATGATAAAAAATATTTAAAAATTAGAACATATTTTAAAAAGGCATAAAGAATTATATAATTCTTATGTTTACGTGGAAATCCAAAAATCAAACCATATATAACCTTGAATCAGGGCAGTCCCAAAACATTCCTTTTCCTGTCTCCTGCCTACATTTACCAACCCCTTGTATTTGAACAATCATCTACCCAAGAGACAGCACAGCAGCAACTGCATGTGATGACAAAAAGCCCACATTCAGAAGACCAAAATGACAGGCACTCGAAGTATGAACCTACTATTACAAATTGCTATCCTCAGTGCACTTGTTTAGTTAAAAGGTGTCAGTATATATACTTAGTCAGAGAGAGAATCTTTCCAATTAACTGCTAGATTCAAAAATTTTCTGGAGCTTCTCAGGATCATTGCCTTGAACATCTTCTACATATAACTGTATGGCTTGTCACTGTCATATTTCCTAGCTCTTCTTTTTTCCCTCTCTTAATTAGTTAGTGTTTGAGTTCTTGTTTTCCTTTCACTTGTATTATACCTTTCTATTTTTATTTCTTCTTTGAGTTCTTATACTAAGGAAACTATAAGATATTTTCAAATGCGTGTCTGATTTCTTTCACTTATGAGTATATCTCCAAATGGCATCCAATCAATATAATGGCTTCGAGTTTATCATTCTTAACAGCTGAATAATACTCCATTGTGTAAAAAACCCACATCTTTCTCATCCATTCCTCAGGTGATGGGCATCTTGGTTGTTTCCAAGATTTGGCTATCACAAATTGTGCTGCTATAAACATAGGCACACATATATC
>NW_004524778.1:732353-734476 GCF_000260255.1 Octodon degus
TTGCAAGTATTTTCATCTTCCATAGGATGGAACAAAAAGCAATAGATGAGTTTTTCTATTCAAACTTTATGAAACAATTTAAATCATATTAAAACCCACAGTGTCAATCATTCCTTAAAGTTGTAATATTTATGCTTCCAAAATCATTAAAGCTTATATCAGCACTAAGCTTTCTGCTATATGGATGTTACTATTTCTCTTTCCAGGCTAGAGTACCTTTTTAAATTAATTTTATTGAAAAAAGAATTGCAATGAGACAGTTTCAAAACAGGTTGGTAGAAGAGTTACAACAATTAATATATTGCATATTGTTGTCTTTGTAGTAGTCATTAATAGCCCTTAATTGATAGTCAAATATCTTTTCCTGACAGAGTATGTTCCATAGTAAAATAACATAAAATAAAATAAAATAAAAGGTGTAAAATGTACTGAATTGTATCCAAGTGACATGGTCATTTAGCATTCCTACAGTGGATCTTATTTGACATCTGATATTAAATCATTTTATTTTTAGGTATAGCATGGGTTTTGCTACCTTAATGAAACTTTTAATCCATTATTCTTATGACCCTCAGGTTTCATTCTTATATATTATCGAAAATGCAGGTATGTGAAATGCCTTCTTTTAAACTAGACAGCAGCTGAAGTTCATCTTTTGCACAAAGATGCCACAGGCAAAAGCTATTACAACTCCCTGTAACTCTGCACACACTACCCCTATTTGTAAGGTAGACTATTTAAAAATAATTTGCCACATGTGGTTTGAATTCCAAGACACATAATATTTACAAATATGCGCAATTATAACAGAAAACAGCTCATTTAAGTTATAGAATTCTAGCATATGACACTCCATCTATAAAAGTAAAACTTAAATTGTATGTAAATTACTACTAAATTTTTAGAGTGAAGAGACAATTCCTTAGCATACAAATACAAAGCAAAATTAGAACGAACAGGAAAACAGATTGAAGAAAAGCAAATTCGAAGAAAAATAAGTTTCATTATGAAGTAAATATTAGAGTTTCTAATGTGGAACAGTGTATCTCAAATACTCATAGCTTAGATACAAAAAGATCTCTTATGTTTTAAAGCACAAGAATGTTATAGTGGTTGATACATTGTGTCAACTTGAGAAGTCTAAAGATCAGTTCAGTGGGTTCTGCAAATCCACACTCTAGGGTGTGGTGGACTCACTCTAGGGTGACTCATCATTTAAAAGATATAAAAGGAAATAGAGAAAGGACAGAGCTTTCCATTTTCCTCACAGGAGCTCGAGTCTTCTCAGTCAACTTGGATGCCATCTCCTGGCTTCCAGCACAGATTCTTCAGCCTCTACCTCGGATCCTTCAGCGTTCTTGGTGTAGACCCATCAGACTTCCCTCGCAGACCCATCAGCCTCCTGATAACAGACTTGCACAAAACACTGCAGTGAGCTCCAGACTTAGACTGTATCCTTCAGCCTCCAGTGTGCAGGTGGTCTTTGCACACTTCCACATCCAGCTCTGTAGTTCACCCTTGTCAGCCAATCTTATAACTTCTTATACATTTATACATCTTGTGTTATAGCTGCTTATTGTGTTATGTCTATTCTTCAGTAAAACCCTGACTGATTCAGATGTGGAGAAAATGTAAGGAATCACAGGAAACTCCTAAAAGTATTACTAGAACTTTCTTAAGTATTGAATGTCCTCACTAAAGTAAAACATGCACTAGTTATTATTAAATGATTTCAATATACTCACCATAAAACATCCCCTGGAAACAAATAATTCGTATTGAAACATCTGACCCCTTTCCCATGCAAATACTTTAGGCTTATGTTTTTGTTCAATTTCAATATCACATGACCCTCTTTGTTGAGATGGTTGATGTATGCTCAAAAAATGGAAAGTGGATGAATGTGAGGCACAAAGTAGGAGGGGCTGGTTTCCAGGAATGGCCGTTATCATGTTTGTTCAGTGCTCCCAAACATGTGCACCTATGAGCAAGTCTCTAGCTGGTACAGATATTTCCTAGAGACTTGCTAGAGACTTGCTTAAATTATTTCCAAAGATGGGTTAGATGTGGATTGTAGAAAGCATATGATAGAAGTAAATGCATAGATTAAGTTTTCTCCTTTA
>NW_004524778.1:734576-737216 GCF_000260255.1 Octodon degus
AGGCACACATATATCACTATGATATGATGTCTTCAGATCCTCCGGGAAAATTCCCAGTAGAGGAATAGCTGGTTGAAATGGGATTTGCAGTCTAAGATTTCTAAGGAATCTCCATACTGATTTCCATAATGGTTGCACCAGTCTGCATTCACTCCAGCAGTGGAAAAGGGCTTCTTTTTCCCACAGCCTCTCCAACATTTGTTGCTGGTTGATTATTTTATGATAGCCATTCTTTCTAGGGTGAGATGATATCTCCATGTTGTTTTAATTTGTATTTCACAGATGGCTAGTGATGTGGAGCATTTTTCCATATATTTATTCACTTCTTTAATATATTCCTCTGAGAAGTGTGTGTTCATCTCCAATTCCCATTTCTGGACTGGGTCTTTAAATTTTGGGGCCCTAGTGTTTTTTAGTTCTTTATAAACTCTAGAGAGCAGACATTTGTCTCAGTAGTTATGTGTCATGATTTTTTCCAAATTTGTGGGTTGTCTTTTCACTTTGTTGGTAATTTTTTTTGACGTGTAAAAATTTCTCAGGAAGCAAAGGTCCCAGTTGTTAATTCTTTCAAGATTTTTCCATGCAAATTGTATTTTGTTCATGAACTCTTTTCCTACCCCTAGTCTTCAAGAGTTCATCTACTTTCTCTTCCAGGAGATGTAGTGTCTCTGTTTTAATGTTTAGATCTTTAATTCATTTCGACTTTAACTTAGTGCCTAGTGATAGACCTTGGTCAACTATTAATTTTCGGAATGTAGAGAGCCAGTTTTTCCAGCACCATTTTTTAAAATTTCCATTTCTATTTTTCCCAAAATTTTATTGAGAAATAAACAGCAATGAGACAGTTTCAAAACCAATTGGTAGGACAATTTCAATAATGAACACATTGCATACATTCTTCCTAGTGGTTAATTGCTGTAAAAGATGTGGACATGATATCCTATTTACAAACCCTATCAGAACAAATCCCTCTATTCATTAAGAGAATGTAACTATATATCTATCCTAACCATTTTGAATACACAGATACCAAGTGGACATTCATTTGTATCCATTTTTTTTTTGTTTAGTTCCATTATTTGAATATTATAGATGTGTTAACTGCAAAATATTCTAAAAGAGTCCAGTAGTCCATAATACTATTGGGTCTTCCACTTCACTGGCAATATCAGAAACTGTGGATCTGAGTCTCCTATAGCTCAAAATAAGAGCATGGTTTACTTCTTATACTTCATTTTGATATTTTTCTGCTGGATGATTAATAGCAAGATAAAGCAAGACCTATGGAACAAGAGTTAAAGCTTTTGGGTTTGATTAGGTCAGTGAAATCCCCTCAGGATTTATCCTGAGAATTTGTACTTCAGATTCCTTTGTCAGTTTCAGCCATGTGGATGAGTCACAGCCATTGCTTGTCCAATGTGCTATCTGTGAAAGCCTGAGAGAATGTGTTCTCTCCATGTGACTCTCCTTAGACACACTCTCCATCATTGATCACCTTTCTCTTTGGCTCCATAATCTCCTTGATCAGAAAGTTTTGGACACTACTGAGTTAAGTGATGTTACAGTACAAGATCTCATATGTCCTGAGTCTTAAGTGACCTTGGAAGACTGGGCCAAAATGTTGACTTTCCTTGCATCACTCTTTTTTCTTTAATTTTGGTCTGCAAACTTAGGTTGTTAACCCTCCAAAAGATAAGATTATTTTTATTACCATACAACCTAGGCTGTTAAGCTTAATCTAACTATCTGTCTGACTATCAAACATCTTAGGCATAACATGGAACAGGTATTTTTCATCAGCTATTGATATGTTGAACGTTAAGTCCCTACAGAATATGATAAAAGACATTTAAAATTAGATATATTTTTTAAAAAGCATAAAGAATTATATAATTCCTATGTTTACACATATTTCCAAAAATCTGATCATATAAAACCTTGAAGCAGGACATTCCCACAACATTCTATGTCTCGTCTCCTGCCTTCATATAAAACACCCTTCTTTTTGAACAATCATCTATCCAAGAGACAGCACAGCAGGAACTAGCAGGTCATGACAAGCAGCCCATATTCAGAAGAGTAGAATGGCTGGCACTCCAAGCATGAACATACTATTACAAATTGCCATCTTCAGTGCAGTTGCTTAGTTCACAGGTATCAGTATATATAGTTATTCAGGGTGAAAAACTTTCCAATTAACTCCTAGATTAAAAAATCTTCTGGAGATTCTCAGCATCATTGTCTTGAACATCTTCTACATATAACTGTATGGCTTGTCACTGTCATGTTTCCTAGCTCTTCTCCTTTCCCTCTCTTAATTAGTGCTCAAGTTCTTGCTTTCTTTTCATTTGTATTATACCTTTCTATTTTTCTTTTCCTTTTGAGCTCTTATACTAGGAAAACTATATGATATTTACACATGCATGTCTGGTTTGTTTCTCTTATGAGTATATCTTCAAGTGGCATCCCCTTCAATATAAAGGCTTTGAGTTTTTCATTCTTTATAGCTGAATACTACTCCATTGTATAAGAATACCACAGTATTCTCTTCCATTCCTCAGGTGATGGGCATCTTGGTTGTTTCCAAGATTTGGCTATCACAAATTGTGCTGCTATAAACATAGGCACACATATATCCCT
>NW_004524778.1:737316-738040 GCF_000260255.1 Octodon degus
TAAATATTTCAAATGTACACTGAGCAAACTTATTCAATAGGATTAAATGTGTAGGGAATTGACATTCATCATAAAATTAATGATACAGAAAAAACTCCCTTTATAACCTACCTGTTTTGTGTAACTAAACCCAGATATTGAGATTCCTGTTTTATTAAGTAAAATATTAGCTGCTGCATGCATAAATTAGTGTTGTCCATCAGTAACTGAAGGTTTTGCTGTGTACAATGTTAACAGGAATTTAATGTGTGCATGAAGATGAAGAAAATTGATAGAGAGCTGATGTTTTCCTTATACACACTTTTATCTTCAGATGCTTCATGAAGCTTAAATTATTTCCAAAGATGGGTTAGATGTGGATTGTAGAAAGCATATGATAGAAGTAAATGCATAGATTAAGTTTTCTCCTTTACATTTAAATTTTAAATCTCTGGGTGCATATTTCTCCAATTTTGTAATTCAAAATAATCTCAGTCTTACCCACTTTAGAAATACAAGCTGACAACCCTTTCCAATACCACACTCAGGTAAGAGTTTCTGACAGTTTCGAAACACCCATTGTTATCTGTATGAGCTATTATATTTCATTATAGATACCTTTAACATCTTGTAACTTAAAATTAAAATATATCTAAAAGGAAAAATCCTTAATATTTAGATGTTATTTTAACAGCTTTAAAATGATTGAAATTTCAAAATTGCTATTTTTATGCAATGTTTTTAT
>NW_004524778.1:738645-740452 GCF_000260255.1 Octodon degus
CTTTGAGACAGTCACATGGTGTAGCTCAATTTGTCCTGGAACTCAGTGTGAAACCCAGTCTGGTCTCAAAATCATGGAAATCCTCCTGTCTTGGCCTCATTAATGCTGGGATTATAAGCTTGCGTGACCATGTCCAGCCTGACGGTGATTCCTTAGGTAGCACTAAGGAGAAATTTATCATTCGATATGTCCATTGAAGTAGAATGCTCTTACATAAATGAAATAAATTGAAATGCCATTCTGGTAAATTGGAGAAGGAGTAGAATATATATAAGAATATCATTCATAGGGCTAATCCTAGAATTTTCACACCATTTTGTATACTTTGTTTACTAAAGCAGTGAACAGGAACATGATTAGAAAAGTGATTTATTTACCATATAAAAATATTTGGGCATCTGCACTACAATTACATTGAGTTTTCCTAATTATGTAGAGGGAAGGCTACACTGATGCCAAAATTTCTACTGGTTTATCAAAATGATTTCTATTTCCGAAATTCTTTAGTAATTACAGGGTCTGGCTTCCTGCTTCAAGTTCTAAGGCCTGATGAATGTTTTGAAAGACACTACAGTTGTCCTTCGGTATCCGCATACTTTCTCAAATAATATTATTATACTTCTTTTTATGCTTGGGCATAAAATATTATATAATGTGTTTGTAGAAAAATTGAAATAAATTACATGTATAATATACATGGATAATAAATGTGTATGTATACGTTAACGTACATGTGTGAGAGTTTATAGGAAAGAGGTACATGTAGACAGAAATATGCACACATGAAATTGTGGAAACATGTGGAAAATATTTTGACTTATAGTAAACACTTTTCAGACATTCTTTCATAAATGCCCATTTTAAAGACACTTGCTTATTGAAAAGTATCCATCAATTGAGATTTTTCTATATAGTTCATATACTCTTTCATTCCTCTGTCTTTCAAAATCTCCAAAAATTTGTGTCTATCCTTTATCTTTAACAAAATATTTTGATTATTCTAAAAGCATCCAGTCCCTAAGAATAGTCTCAATAACTGCAGGAATGTTGGAAGAAAGAAAGACAGTGTGAGCAGGAGGTTGCAAAGAGTTACTGGATGTGGTCATTGGTGGTCAAGCTACATAACAGATAATCTAATAACCGTGGTGGAAGGGCCTCAGAAAACACAGTGAGGAGAGAGAGAGAGAGAGAGAGAGAGAGAGAGAGAGAGAGAGAGAGAATAAGTCCTTGACAATGACCATTAAAAATAACACTTTCACTACTGTTCAATAAAAATCTAAACCATTACAATTCTTTTTGCTATGAGAGAAAAACACTATTCAAAATAGTTTTAAGAAATGTTTCCTTATGCAGATATATCTGCTCAGATAATTTGGAAGACAAGATTTGATTTATTTTAACTCTGCAAGTTCTTTTGTCTTATTGTCTCAATGTGCCAATTTCATATTCAGATAGGAAAAGTACTATCAGCTTTTTGAATTTTTATGTGAGAGACAACAATACCCAAAGGATAAAAATGAAGACGCCTACCTGAAGCCCTTAGGAAATGCCATGACAGTGAACAAACTTGAATGTTGTATGATAGGCCCATTCCTAAACTAAAAATGACAAAATCTAATTTTATATCCCAGTTTCCCCAACGTGCTTTGTCCAACATAACTTAATAATGACAACTTTCACTACCCAGCGTGTCCTGGATCATACACTAAATGACATTGCTTCCCTACATTAAATCCACTTTGTTAGACCCTAAAATTTGATGAGATTTATTGTAGCATATGTACAAGGTGATGAGGTGATATACCTG
>NW_004524778.1:740552-742644 GCF_000260255.1 Octodon degus
ACCAGCAGTGGAGAAGGGTTCCTTTTTCCCCACAGCCACACCAACATTTGTTGTTGGTTCATTGCTTCATGATCGTCATTCTTTCTAGGGTGAGATGGTATCTCAATGTTGTTTTAATTTGCATTTCACAGATGGCTAGAGATTTGGAACATTTTTTTCATATATTTGTTCAGTTCTTTAATTTCATCCCCTGTGAAGTGTGTTCATCTCCAATTCCCATTTCTGGACTGGGTCTTTAAATTTTGGGGCCCTAGTGTTTTTTAGTTCTTTATAAATTCTAGATAGCAGACATGTGTCTGAGTGCTTATGAGTCATGATTTTTTCCAAATTTGTGGGTTGTCTCTTCACTTTTTTGGTAATTTCTTTTGATGTACAATAACATCTTAATTCTTTCAAATGTTTCTTGTGCAATTACTTTTGAGATGATCGTGTTTTTTTTTTTTTTTTGTTTTCACTCTATTTATATAGTGTGTTCCATTTATAGATTTTTGAATATTGAATGATACTTGCATGCCTGGGATGTGTCCTATGTGGTCATGGTGAATGATCTTCTTGATGATTTGTTGTATTCTTTGTGTCAGGATTTTATTGAGGATTTTGGCATCTATGTTCATGAAGGAGATTGGCCTGTAGTTCTCTTTCTTAGTTGTGTCTTTTCTGGTTTTGGTATCAGTATAATACTTGTCTCCAGGAATGATTTTGGTAGAATTACTTCCTTTTCAATTTAATGGAAGAGTTTGAGGAGTATAGAGACTACATCTTCTGTAAATTTCTTGTTAAATCTGGCTGTCACTCCATTCAAACTTGGACTATTCTTTGTCTGTAGGTTTTTTATTTCTTCTCCTATTTCATTGACTGTTATTGGGCTATTGAGAATCTTATATCTTGTTGATTCAGTTTTAGTAATTTGTACCATTCTAGGAATCTGTCCATTCCTTCTGTGTCTTCTATTCTGGGAGAGTAAAGATTCTCAAAGTAGCTATTGATAATCTTCTGAATTTCCACGAGGCCTGTGGTAATTATACACTTTTCATTTCTTATTTCTTGTACTTGAACTTTTTCTTTCCTCCTTTAGGTGAGGTTAGCTAGGGGCTTGTCGATTTCATTTAATCTTGCAAAGAACCAGTTTTCTGCTTTGTTAATTCTTTAATTGTTTTCTTTGTCTCAATTGAATTACTTTCTGCTCTAGTCTTTATGATTTCTTCCCATCTTTGGGCTCTGGGTTTGGTTTGCTCTTCCTTTTCTACTTTCTGAAGGTGCAGCATTAGGGTATTTATTTGTTCCCGTTCTGTTATCCTAATATGTGAGCTCACAGCTATGAATTTCCCTCTGAGAACTGCTTTCATCATATCCCATGAATTCTGATAAGTTGTGTTTGAATTTTTATTGAATTGTAGATATTGTTGAATTTCTTGTTTAATTTCATCTGTGACCCTTTGTTTGCTGAGTAGGGTGTCATTTAATTTCCATGTATTTAATGAATTTTTCTGGTTTCTTTTGTCATTTATTTCCTGTTTCTTTGTACTTTGGTCAGAAAATATGCATGGGATAATTTCTGTTTTCTTGCATATATTTGAAAATGACCTATGGACCAGTATGTGGTCAACTTTAGAAAATGACCCATGTGCAGCTGAGGAAAATGTGTATTCAGCTGTGTTAGGGTGGAACACTCTGTGTATGTCCACCAAGTCCATTTGTTTCAAGCTTTGGTTCCATTCTGTTATTTCTTTGTTAAGTTTTTGTCTGGTTAACCTTTTGGGATAAGTGGGTGTTAGGTTTCCTGTTAAGATTGTGGTACTGGATATTAGATTTTTCATGCAAATTCAGATTTGCTTTATGTAGTTGAGT
The DNA here is from genome assembly GCF_000260255.1 of Octodon degus. Taxonomy (NCBI): domain Eukaryota; kingdom Metazoa; phylum Chordata; class Mammalia; order Rodentia; family Octodontidae; genus Octodon; species Octodon degus. The sequence goes on from NW_004524778.1 coordinate 742,401, forward strand.
GCTCCCATGTTTGGTGCATACATATTTATGAGTGTTACCTATTCTTCTTGCATTTTTCCCCTAACCAGTATATAGTGGCCTTCTTCTTTTTGCTTGATCATTGTGGGTTTGAAGTTGAGACTGTGTGAGAGTAGGATTGCTACGCCTGCTTTTTTCTGAGGTTTTGGGGCATGTAATATTGTGTTCCATCCTTTTGACTTTCAGCTTACGATTGTCTTTATGAGTTAAATGTGTTTCTTGTATA
>NW_004524778.1:742744-744958 GCF_000260255.1 Octodon degus
TGACCTTATCACACCCAAAAACTACAACTCTTGTTGCACAGGTCCTGCTTTACCTTGGTCTTAACCATCCAGCAGAAAAGTATGAAGACGATATATAGGAAGTAAAGCCATGCTGATATGTTGAGCTGTGGGGGACTCAGGTCAATAATTTCTGACATTATCAGTGAAATGGAAGAGCCAATGCTATTATGGGCTACTGGACTCTTTTAAATATTTTGCTGAGTTTACCCACCTATAATTTTCAAATAACAGAACTTAGAAAAAAAGGGGTATACAGATGAATATCCCTTTTATATCTGTATATTTAAGGTGGTTGGGATACATGTATAGTTACACTCTCTTAATGAATAGAATGATTTGTTCTAATGGTGTTTGTAAATAGGATCTCAAGTCCGCATCTTGTACAGCAATTAACCACTAAGAGGAATATATGCAGTGTGTTGGTTATTGAAACTGTCCTACCGATTTGATTTTAAACTGTCTCATTGCTGTCTGTTTATCAATAAAATTATGAAAAAAACAAAGAAATCATTGATTACAAAAACAATGTCAATGTTAACTAGTAACTTTATATGGAAAGAAGTCAAAAACAAATAACATAAGTTAATAAAAAACATTTCACACTGTTTTGAACTAAATCAAAATTGAGTACAGAAAGGGAATCTAGCAACATACAGTATCAAAAATCTACAAAGAATAGGAAAATGTGCTAACTGCAGTTTATAAGATACTATTGCTTTTATTATCAGTATAAGAGAAATTAAATATAGTATCACTCAACATGGTGATGATTAAAGGTTTTTTGAGCTTCCTAATATCAAGCCCATACTTTCATACTTTGCTACATAGACTTACCGAAAAGCTGAAAATTAAGTTACACATGAAGGACAAAAAACTTTAGTTTCTAAATGGGAATGATAGAATGGAAATGTGCATATTCTTTATATATGTGGCTGTATGTATGTTCATGTGCATAGGTATAGACATATATAAGTATATGTGTCTATACAGATACACATATATAAAAAACAACTTGTGTTTAGGTTGTACACACACTAGTATAATATAAAGTAAACATATATGTTGTGTTAACTCTTTTAAAAAATGTACTTGGTTGTTGCAGGGTCTCGTTATAAGTCTCAGACTCATGGTGATCCTCCTGCTTTCAGCCTCCATGGTACTGGGATTGCAAGTGTGCACCACAATGCCCAGCCTCTGGCCAGCTCAGCATGCTCAGCAGGCGGGGCTGGCCGGCATGTGGTACAGGGGATCTAACTGCGTTCCCTATGCTTACCTAAGCTTGCCTAAGCAGGTGCTTTAGTCCACTGAGCTATCTTACCAGCCCCTGTTTTAGTTTTTTTTGTTGTGTGATGTTGTGAAAAATACCTTAGGGGGGTAAATCTAAAGAACAAAGAATTATTTTGGCTCATTCATTTAGAGGCCTCAGCCCATGTCAGCTAACTGTATTGTTGCCGGTGAAGAAAAACATCATGGTAGGAGAGCTAGCCAACCAAAGATTCTCACCTCTTGGGGACCAGGACAGAGATACAGAGCCTGAGCTTGCTCCGCAGAGCCAGTCCTCCGACTGTTGCTCCTTCCTGTCCCCCAGCCTGTGGCATGGTGCAGCACACACTGATCCCGGGTCTCCCCCTTAGTTTTCTGTCTCGCGTGCCAATGGTCTCCAGTCACACATTCACTGATATGAACAGAAGTGTGCCTTCCTGGTTTCCTAAGCATTTCTCATCCTCAGTAGGTTGAAAAGCAAGATTAATCATCTCATTATTTAGATTAAAACATCATTAATCTAATGTAATTTTTCAAAAGTGAATGCTACATGAAAATTTCCAGTTTAATCTGTTAATCAGAAATTAATCAGGTAGGGCAGGCCAAATAGCTCAGCGGATTAAAGCACCTGAGAGCAGGAGCAGGGGCCGCTGGTTGGATCTCTAGGCCTCCGGGCCTGCCGCACTGGCCCTGCCCCTGGGTACACAGAAACAGCAATTGAGACTGGGAATGGTGGCGCCCACCTGTAATCCCAGCACTTGGGAGGCTGTAGACAGGTGGATCACTATGAGTCCGATCTAGTAGTGAGACCCTTAACACCCTGTAGACCCTTCCCTACAATACAAGAAGAAGAAGAAGAAGAAGAAGAAGAAGAAGAAGAAGAAGAAGAAGAAGAAGAAGAAGAAGAAGAAGAAGAAGAAGAAGAAGAAG
>NW_004524778.1:745058-750764 GCF_000260255.1 Octodon degus
CAACCAGAGCTCTCCTTCTTTCATTTTCACTGAAAATACAGAGGAGCACAGAGAGAGAACATAGCAAGGGTGTATCCACCTACAACCTAGAAATAGCGATTACATCAGAAATCAACCCTATCATCACCTTCGTTTTGAAATCCAAAATCCAGATACTAAGAAAAACACTGATTTAATCCACTGAGTCTTGAAATGGTTTGCTGTGACAGCTAGAGTCAATCCATCTGATGCAGAGATGTGTGCGATTATGTACTACCCTAATAAGTGTGTAGGAGTTCAGCTGCTATCCTGGGTCCTTTCAATTGTAAGTACTTAGGAAGAGCAAGGGTTTTTTCTATTTTTTCACTCCATCTGCCTGTGTGTTTTAGGATTTTCTGGTTCTCTAATTATAAGCTAAACCCTCAGTGCTGGATGGAAAAGATGAATGCCACGTAGTCCCTAGGCTTTTAAAATACCATATGTTATATGCATATTCTTGGATGACTGTGAGCCACTTTAGACGTCCCCTATGCCCCACTTATAGGATGACTGGTATATGAGAATTCTCCTTGAATTGTATGAGAAAAACACACGGAAGATTTTAATGTGAGTTGTAAAATACAGAAAAGAGATTCAAAGTTTTAACAAGGAGCATTCTGAATTTTTTTGGTCTGAATTTGAGAGGAAGATTACTTTTATGCCTCGACTCAGCATGGATAGTCTTCATTTCTTCTTATGTACTGTGTCTTGGTTACTTTTGTTTTATTGCTGGAAAAGCATATCCAAGACCAAAACATTAAGGAAGCGAAGGGTTTAGTTAGGTAAGAGATTTTAGAGGTTTCAGTCGATAATCAGTTGCCTCCAAGGTAGGTTGGCATGGCACACAGAGAGCAGTTATGGCAGCGGGAGATATCAAGGGCAAAAAGAAGGCACACGAGAGAAGGCTCCTCTTGTCCCTTATATTTTATGTGGAGTACCCACCCTAGGGCAGATATTATCCTTAATCCCAGCATTAGACCAGAACTCAATTACAAACTCGGGAAGTCTTCCCCCATGGCTGCATGAGGCTTTGGGGGACATCTAGGGACAAGCTATATCATTCTTCTTCTGGCTTTACAAAGATACTGAATGTCCCTCTATGCTAAATTCATTTGCACCCACCTCTACGAGTTGCCAAATCCTAACACTTTCAGCATTACTGAAAAGTTCATGTCCCAAATTTCTTCCAGGATCTAAATCAAACTATTAACTGTGACCTCTTGCACAAATCAAAAGTTTAATAATCCCAACATTCAATGGCACAAGATAAACATTACCATTCCAAAGGGTACAAGCAAGGAGATACAAAGCATTGAGATGAAAGCAAGTTTAACATCCAGCAGGGCAAACATTAAGTCCTAAAGTTCTGCATGGAACATCTATCTCAATTTATGGTAAGTTGTGAGCTCCAAAGTGCTTGTCTAGTTCTCCTCCTATGGCACTTCTGGTGACTGTAACCCTCATGGATTCTCTCAGGCTTGCTTTGCTTTCTCTTCGTGAGTTCCATCAGATGATCCACATTCCTGTCTTTTTCAACCTTTTGGGTCTCCACTACACCTCCGGCTTCTCATTCACAGCTTCACACACCTCCCTTTCAGGGGCCCACTGCCTGGTCTATCAGGCCTTATGAAATTTGAGTGGAAGCCTTTCTGACTTCACAACCCTTGCATTCTCCATGCATCTAAAACCAGTGCCGCATGGATGAGGCCATATGGTTCAGCTGCCAGGCTTTCCTTTCTCTTGATTGTAGGAGTGCAATGTCTAGGCTGCTGCGAACTCTGAAACCAATTATAAGGAACAAATTCTCTATGTTGCCACCATTCTGCCATGTGATGCAGCCGCTGCCACCCTTCTGGAATACAATGCCCTTTGGCTTTCTCTTCAAAGCAAAGTTCTTCACTTTTACAGTTTTGAGACTGCAAAGGGCAGATACTTGATACTTCTTGTGACATAGTCAGGATATTTTTAGTATTCTTCTGTTCTTTCTTAGCAATTAAGATCTCCTCAACTCTATCTTTATAGATCACATATTTACTGGAGTTTTTTTTAAATTTTATTGAGAAACAAATAGTAATGAGACAGTTTCAAAACATGATAGTAGGACAGTTAGAATAATTAAAACATTGCATATTGTTGTCTTTACAGTAGTTATTCATAGTACAAGATGCAGACATGATATCCTGTCCAAACAATATTAGTACAAATCTTTCTTCTCACTGTATTAAGAGAAAGTAGCTGTATATCTATCCTAACTACTTTGTGTATAGAGAAGCAAAATGGCCCTTCATTTGTATCCCCTTTTTTTGTTTAGTTTTGTCAGAGATGGGTATTCCAATGACATTTAAATATTGTAGGTGCATCATTTCAGCAAATAATCCAATATAGTCCAGTAATCATAGTGGGTTATATATAGGACTGTGCAAACCTCAAAAGTCATCTCTGAAATTCCTGAGCTCCAGACCTTGTTCCTTGCTCTAGCTGTGCTTTCTACCACCCTCTTTTTTGTGTTTGATTTTTTATGTAATTTTATTGATAAACAAATAGCAATAAGACAGTTTCAAATCAAATTAGTAGAACAGTTTCAATAATTAACATATTGCATACTGTCTTCCTAGTGGTTATTTGTTGTACAAAATGCAGACATGATATCCTATTTACATTAGAAACTATTAGAACAAATCCCTCCATTCACTGAATTAAGAAAATATAGCTGTATATCTATCCTAACCATTTTGAATACCCAGATACAAGATGGGCATTCATCTGTAGCCCCTTTTTTGTTTAGTTCTGTCATTTAAATATTATAGGTGTGTGAACTCAGCAAAATATTCCAAAATAGTCCAGTATTTCATAAAAGTATTACTGGAATTTTTATTCTGGCCAAATTCACAACATTGTAAATGAATCCACTGACCCCTTTGCTCTTGATTTTCAACATAGATTTGGCTAAAAGCCCCCAACAGTAACCATGTCATCACATGAATATTTAACTGCCTTGAAATTTCTCCTGTTGGATTATTTAGTTGGATGCCCTTAATCTCAGTCTCAGGCAAAGTCTGTGACATGATAAAAATGTAGACAAGCTTTCTGCCAATGCATAGCACACATTGTCTGGAGTCCAGTAGCCAATGCAATCTTCTTCCCCTCCAGAAACCTCCTGAACCCAATCTTTACTGGCAGGATTTCCATTGACTCCTGTTCTTCTGAGCTCTGACCAGAATCTCCCACTCAGAAGCCCAAGGCATGCCACTTCTACTCTTTCAGGTGACATCGCCAAAGCTTTCCAACTCTTCCCGCAAGCCATTCTCAAAGGCTCTTGGACCACATGTTCAGGTACTATCACAGAAATGACCTTGCTTCTCTAATATCATATTCAGTCTTAGTTACTTTTTTCTCCTTCTAAGACAAGATACCCAACAACCAAAATTAATGGAGCAACAGTTTATTTAGCTCACAGTTCATGGAGATTTCAGCCATACTCAGTTGGTTCCAAGGCAGTGTGGCATGGCAGAGAACAGAAGCTCATGGCAACAGCAGTTAACAAAATCAGCAAGAGCCAAAGCAACAAAAAAGAGGAGCAGAAGAAAAGACTCATCCTGTGACCTCATATTATATTCAGGTTACACACCCTAGGGTGGGTGTAGCACTCACATTCACTATGCTAGCCCTAGACAAGAATCAGTAACAAATTCTAGAAGCCACCTTCCATGACTGTCTGAGGCTTTGGTGGACATCGAGCCACAATACATAGCAACCTATTCCTATTGAAGTTTTTGGAAAACTCTCTGGTGGTAGGCAATCGCTTTTGATGGAAAACATCATTCCTTATTTGCTATACCTGTTCTCAATAAATAGAAAATATCGGGTTAAATTCCCTTAAAGCAATATTAGAATTACTTTCATCAAGTTTATTATTAAGGGAATATTTACCAAGACAGTGAAAATCTAATCTAGGTGCTCATTTTGTATATAATGTACACAGCTGGGAAATGCAGGGCAAGAAGAGGCATATGTCTTATGCTGTACCTACTCAGGGACTCAGCTTGGGCTGGATGTGATGCTGATTTATTATTAGAGCTATCTCACATTGAGCCTAAGCACTTGTTTCTGCTTTGACGTTGATGGTGGGAAATTGTATTTTTATTATATTCAGGAGAATCTGAATAACAACTTGGAATTAAATGCATGAATATTTTTCCAGTAAAACATGAATATTCATATTGTATATGATAAAGCTAATAAGATGAGTTCAAGTCAGTTGTTGTTTTCCTCTAAAGGAATTTATGTCAGCCTAAATTTGCACTCAACTGAGTTATAAAAGAGGCTCTCATATTCCAGAGAGTGTTGGATTTCAGAACTGGGTAATGGAATATACATCTGCAATACCATCAAAATCCAGATTTATGATGCAGAAATTTAGACATAGAGAGTAAATTAATATTCTCAGGTTTCCATAGGTGGTACTTGAGGAAGACATGTTTCAACTCTGTGCACTGCAGATTGATTATGTTGTCATCACTGAAACTAGTAAGAAAGCAAAATAAATTTGACTATCTTGAGAAAAAGTTTTAGGAGAAAGTGACATTTCAGTACTACTCTCTGAAGCTTTAAAAGTATGTTAGTAATTCTGTGCTTCTTACCGTATAGATTCTAAATATTTACAAGTATCTGGAGAAAGTGCCATTGAATAAGTTCACATACACTTTCTTCCTATTCTTCTTTTAACAAATAAAATTTGTATAGGTACATTAGTATTAAAATATTGCGAGCCCTTCACACCATGAAGTTGAATATAACCTGTGGAAGAGATTATGGTACGAAAATTGCAGAGATTTCTTGAAATTTGTTCTAAGAAATTTACAAAAGATTTTAAATAAAATGTCAATTTATATTTGATTATATTATGTTCAGGTTCAAGATTCAGTGCTGAACAATTTAGAAATAGTTTATTAAACCTGAGCTAAATTGTTACCTGTTTTCCAAGTTCTAATAATGTGCAGAAACACAACCAACTGAATTGGCAGTATTATTCAAAGAAATCATTCAGAGACCCAGTCCTAGCCCAGGTCCCCTGAGTGTGGGGGAGAGGTTCCTGCTATGCTGCACCGGTTGGACCAGTCCCAGCCAAGGCGCAGCGTGGGGCGGACACTCTCCCACCCACTTGGGCCACCCCCAACCACTCCGTAGCACCTCCCCACCCCGCCCGGCGAATGGGAATTTCTGCCACGTGCCGTGAACCCCCAGACACAGTCCTAGCCCAGGTCCTCTGAGTGTGTGGGAGAACTTCTTCTTCCCCCTACTTCACATTGACCCCTCCAGGCCCAGCTCAGGCCTGGCATATACACCTGGGGGGTAACCATGCAGCTGCAATTCCAGCAGAGAGTGTAGAAGACTGATCCACCCAGCTAGTCGAGGAGCAGAACACCTTGCCACAAGGGCACAGCAGGTTCACCCTCAAGGGCAGGAGTGGGAAGGAACTGAGCAAGGCAACCAGACCCAAGCTAGACACAGCTGGATAAGTCCAAACTTTGTAGAGCTGCACCTGAACTTCAGTACATGCAAAGGTTATAACTACAGCAAAGATCTACAACAAAGGTCAGAAGATAGTGCTATACAAAATGATGAGAAGGAACAAAATGCAAACTCAGAACCCAAGCCCACCTGTAATAAGTGCAGAGGACACGAACA
>NW_004524778.1:760584-761822 GCF_000260255.1 Octodon degus
ACACATTCATGTGCTGTGTACCCTCTTAAATGAGTTTGTGTTTACCATTAAAAATATAATTCTTTGCAATAATATATGTAAAATTATTTGGTATTTTCATTATAGGATATTTTCAGGCTTTCACATATGTTGGAATAATTGTAAGAATTATACAGTACAGGATAAAAGCAATTATTACTAATAAAAAGACCCTACTGTAATATCATTAATTGTGTGAGAAGTTAGCGCATCTTTGGAAGGAGGTATTGTTTACTAAACAGATTCAATAATTTCAATCAAAATACTATTTTTTTAAAACCCATCAATGTGCAAACTGCTTTGCTACATACAAGAAAAAAACAGGTGGGAATGATGTAATTTAAGAGAGTAATGAGCTCAATGTGCCTTTGACTTACCTAAAAGATAGGATACAAAACAGGTGATTTTCTACCATTTCGAGGCTTCTCCACTTATGACTTAAATATTTTAAGACACCTAAAAGATTCACTTTTAATGATTAATTTTTAAGTTACACAATGTAGTTTTGTGTGAATTCATACTTGACATGAGAAACACTTTTTATTACTTTCAACTGAACAATTCATAGAATTACATTAATCTACTAGAACACTGAATCAATGATTCATTTTCAAAGTTTTTTAAGTATGTACTACATGAAAAAAGGGAATCACTACTGATTCAGAATCTAAAAATAGATTTTCAAGGATAAGGAACTGCCCCCTGGGAAAGCACCATCTCTAAACATGATCCCTGTCATTTCTGAGCAGGAGTCTGTCCCATCTCCAAGCCACATTGCAAAAAATTGCCTGTTAATAAATGTAATCATATAGAATTCCAAGGTATCTACAAAAGTGATATCCTGAAAATATCACTTTATTATTAATAATAAAGAATTACACATGAAGTTACAACTTAAATTTTTCATAACCTTAAAACAAAAATAGTGTGAATTCCCTTAATATCTGCCCTTTACACAACTTTTACAAAGATTTAATGGATGATTAGAGAGATAAATATAAATAGAGATTAAGAACATAGTAGAGCTAATTTCTTAGGAAGTTGAAGATGTGTTTCAAGAAAACAAAATGGAAAGAGTCCGAAATATCATCTAATTCCCAACATTGATCCATGATAACCCTCTGCATTGCTACTTATTCTTTTGTAATTTTTTGATCCACATTCTATACTATTGTTTCTTCACATCTCCTTTTTCTTTTTCTTTTTTTTTTTTTTTTTTT
>NW_004524778.1:762827-764590 GCF_000260255.1 Octodon degus
TAAAGAATCAAATGTAGAAACATATGGAAGAAACCCAATGCCCGCCCAGAACAAGTGTGGAGGACACTAGTTCTGCTCAAATGCATGAATTAAGAGCGTCGATAGTAAATAAGCAACAGCAGAAGGATATAGAGGAAATCAGAATGCAATTCTTTTCTGAAATTAAAAAAGAACTCTTAGAACTCATAGCATCTGAAGTAAAGAAGCAACTACAGAAACATAGGCAGGAAACCCAAACTGAAAAAAACACTGCAGTAAAGGAATTTATAACTGCTTCTAAAGAAGATATTGATAAAAAAAAAATAGAGGAGATTAGAAAAATGACGGATTCCCTGAATGAGCCATACAGGAAAGAAATAGATCGCATGAAGCAGAGTCAAAGAGATATAGAGGAAATTAAAATGTCAATCACAAAATTGCAAAACCGTTTAACTGAATGTGAAGAAAGAGATTAAGATCTTGAAGATGCTGGTGTAGCTAGCAAAAAGGTAAGAAAGGATCTTTTAAAAACAACGAGGATGCAGGAAACAGTAATCCATCACCTGCAAGATGATGCAAAGATGAACAATGTGAGACTAATAGGCATCAATGATAAAGAAGGAGTCAAAACAAATGACATTAAAAATATATGGGCAGAAGTAATACCAGAAAACTTCCCAAATATGATGAAACAATCTGACATTCAGGTAACTGAAGCATACAGAACGCCAAGGAACCTCAACCCAATAAAAAACACACCGAGACATATAATACTCAAGATCCAAGAAATTCAGCAAAAGAATAACCTACTGAAAGCCTCTAGAGAAAAGGAGCAGATCACATTCAAAGGAAAACCCATCAGAATTACGGCCGACTTCTCTTCACAAACCATGCAAGCAAGAAGAGCATGGAGCAGAGTACTTCAGGTCCTCTATGAAAACAAATTCCAGCCCAGATTATTATACCCTGCAAAACTCTCTTTCAAGTTTGATGTAGAAGTGAAATATTTCCAGGACAAAGAACAGCTGAAGAATTTCACGAAGACACATCCAACCTTACACAGCCTACTAAAAGATGTTCTAGAGAAGGACCAAAATGATTAGAATTCCACAAATGAGATTGGAAGCAACCAACTAAATAGGGTGAGCAATTAAACACAGGAGAAGAAGGAGTAAATGATAACAGGTAAATAACATGGCAACCGTAAGTCAATACATCTCAATTCTAGCAATCAATGTAAATGAACTCAATTCACCAATTAAGAGAAATAGACTGGCACAGTGGATTAGGAAACAAAATCTAACAGTATGCTGTATAAAAGAAACACATTTAACGCATAAAGACGTTCATAGGCTTAAAATCAAAGGATGGAACACAATACTACATGACCCAGCACCTCAGAAAAAAGCAAGTGTAGCAATTCTATTCTCACACAGTCTCAGCTTCAAACCAACAATGATCAAGTGAAATAAAGAAGGCCACTATATACTGGTTAGGGGAAAAATTCAAGAGGAAGATGTAACACTCATAAATATGTATGCACCAAACATGGGAGCACCCAAGTATATAAAACATATCTTAGTGGACATGAAAAATCTAAAATCCAACACCACAAAATTAAGAGGAGAACTTAACATACCCTTATCTCCAAAAGATAGATCAACCAGAAAAAACTTAGCAAAGAAACAATAGAACTGAACCAGAGTTTGAAACAAATGGACTTGGTGGACATATACAGAGTGTTCCACCCAAACACAGCTGAATACACATTTTTCTCAGCTGCA
>NW_004524778.1:773915-803751 GCF_000260255.1 Octodon degus
TTTTTTTTTCAGAACCGGGGATTGAACTCAGGCCCTTGCGCTTGCCAGAGAAGCACTTATTCTACTGAGGCATCTCACTGCCCCAAAATCTCCTTTGTGTATCTTTCTATATTTGTTTATTTTTACTAATTAGTTTATTGTATTCTAATGCTTTTAACACCCCTCCCACAAAACAGTCCTTTATTTATACCCCCTTTTTGTTTTGTCACAGATGTGTGTGGCTTGGCCAGGTCTCTGCTTAGTGTTGAAATGGTACAGAAGGGGAAAAGACTTCGAAAACCAAGCATTTCTCTAATATCTTCACTGCTCCTTTTATGACTTTCTACACATGCCACTACATAGATTGACCTTGAGCTTGAAAAATTTCCTGAGTAAAGCTGGAAAGAAATAATGAACGCCTCATGTCAAAGACACAAGTGTAACAAATAGAAGAGAGGCAGACCTGGACGTCTCACATAGTAACAGGAGCCACACACATGTGGACCTCCCTCTACCAAAAGTCCCCTATGTACTTATTGTCGATGCACTTGCATGGCTGTGCTTAGTGAACACTAGTCATCTGAAGTGAATGTTATATAACTTTGATCCATTGAGTCCCTACTGGACAAGTGCTCTAATATCTTAAGTATCGCCCCATAGTGCTGGGTGATCTTGGAAAAACTGATCTCTAGGCTTTAGCTATGCAACTGTGAAGAGACTTTATGCTGCAATAGTCAACAAAAGACTTTTCAGGCATTGCAGGCTACCATTTGAAATTTAACTTTATACGCAATGAGTACGAGCCAAGATGCTGATTCAGAAGTCTCGTAGAGTCCAGAAAATACTGCAGTATACCCACTGGTTTAGAAAGACCTGAGACCAACAGTTAAAATATAAATTGAAAACAAATACTATAAGTCTTATAAAGATGATTTTCTGAGTTCATCAACGTGGGCCTACAAAGATATATTTTGATTTATAAAATCAAGTCAGGGAACATAAAGACTAGTAGTAAATATACTCTTCCTTTTAAAAGATTTCCAAGCAACATCAGCTTACTTGAACAGAGATACGCAGTCAGAAATTTTGAGAATATTAAGCTACAATGATGTAGCTTATTAGTTTTGCTTTAATAAAAGAGTGGAAATTGCTTCCAACTGCCTTATTTAATATGGTACACATAAAAATTCTTTATAAATATGAGCACAGTAAGAAAACACAGGTAAGGCATCATTTGCCATCCTACACTATAACACTCTGGTTCATAAATACATGGAACACAACTTCTATTATGTAACAGGCATTATATTACTTCTCACGGAAATGGATAAGCCACTGCACTCATATCGTTTTCTCAGGATCTGCTTCTGTTGTGTAAAATATCCAACATAAAAAAGTATCTCTACATGTGTATGTGTGTCTGATGGTTCTCATGTACACGTGTGTACTATGCTGATGTGTTCAAAAGGGACTAAGTAAAGTGGTGATGCAGTGTGGCCAGCCCACCAACAGCACCATTTACAAGGTATAAAGATAACAGAGGAATGAGTTCTCGCAACAGCAAACAATTCATAGAATTACTAGATGAGGCAAAATACAGAAATAATAAGAGAATATTATCTGGTGATTGACATTAGAAAACTTTAAATAGCCTTCCACAACCCATTAAAAAGAGTTTATACTTACTCATGAAACACACAAGGAATACATGGGAGATAGTAATTTCCAAACAAAAAGATAAATTGACCTCTTTTTCATGTTCTTTTTTATGTATTTGGTAAAGGGTCTCACTAGTCAGCTCTGACTTGTGGTGATCCTCCTGTTTCAGCCTCCCCAGCATTGAGATTACAGGCATACACCATCATGCCCAGTCTTGGTGGGCAGCTCAATGGGTCTGGAGGCGTGGCTGGCATGTCATGGGGTCCCAGGGAAAAATCCCTGGTCCTTGAGCTATTCTAGGCAGGCACTTAGACCATGAGTTATCTCCATGACCCTCTTTTGAATATTCTTATAAAGCATCAGAAAAGACAAAACAGGGCAAAGGGAACATGCTACATGAGCAACATATGGATACCATAGTTAGTACACTTGTTCAAGGTTCATTTATTTTAATTTTATTGATATATATTGATTTCCGAGGGTATGAACTTTAGTCTTCTGTTTACCTTTCTCATCTTTCTACAAGCACACCACACACCTCCATCCATCCACATCCTCTCTTAGGTCCATGACATCCAATCTCAATTGATGGGAACCCCATGCATCCAAGTGCTAATGTTAAGAAACTGGGGTCATCTTTGGTGTTTCATGCTCTGTGTATGATTTCCAAGCCAATTCTCTTGCTTCCATCTTCAAAATATAACTGCATTTTAACCAGTTCTTGCCACTTCCACAAAGTCGCCCTGCTCCAGTCACCCAAGTTCCCTGTCCTTACACTGAAATCTCCTTTTGACAAGGCCCATGAGGGGGCTCTGGCCTTCCAGACACCCTTCAACACAACGATGGTATGTGCTTTTCCATCTTGAATCACAAAAAATTTTTTTCTTATTTTATTTTTCTTGTGGTATCAGGGATTGAACTCAGGACCTTGTGCTTGCCAGGCAGGAACTTATTCCACTCTTCTATCTCCCCAGCACAAATTTGTTTTTCTAAAATAAGATCACATTCTGTGTCCAATTTTACTGGCCTTTAACTTAAGCAAATTTTCTTATTCCCTTAGCACTTCATGTATTGTTTAAAAGTCATGTTGTATGTGCCTGTGATTAAAACCATTATGTCATCTCCACTTTATTCAGTAAAAGCCAAAATATCATTGTGAACTACAAGGCTGTCTTTTCCATATTGACACTCTTCTCTCCATTTCATTCCATTTATGTGGGTCTCCTTGTTCCGATCTTAAAATCCTCCAAGATCATTGTCTTCACAGCAATATTCTATGAGGTGAGACCTGAGCCATTTCCAATTCTTTGATTTGGCTCAGTGGTAGAATCCTTCCCTAGCAAGCTGGAAGCCATGGGTTCTGTCTTCAGCACCAAAACCAAAATATAAACCTCCCCTAAAAAACAATTCAATCAAAAAATACACAGTGAAATAAAAAAGACCAGTCAACAACTTCTGCGAATAATCCACTACTATTGTGGACTGATGGACTGTGTTGGATTGTTTTGCTGAATTCATGCACCTATAGTATTTAGATGCCAATGGAATACAATGGAAAGACCATTTTGTATTTGTATATACAGAATAGTTAGGATAGATATACAGCTACTTTCACTTAATTCAATTAGAAGAAAGATTTGTACTAATAATAGTGTTTGGACAGGATATCATGTGTGTTTCTTGTACTATGGATAACTAAGAAGATAACAATGTACAATGTATTAATTATTGAAATTGTCTTATTAATCAGTTTTGAAACTGTCTCATTGCTATTTGTTTCTCAATAAAAATAAAAATAAAAATAAAAAGACCAAAAAACAAACAAGGCAACCTATTCTTGGTTCAAGTATCAAGAAATATTTAATAAATATACTTGATTAATAATGAAACTATGGAAATCATAAAATTTTTAAAAATATAGTAACTTCCAATATTATTCCTCCCTTGGAATTATTTTGTTATTATGTTTTCAAACTGTTTTTAAAAGTACCAGTTGAGAAATATATGTGTGCTACATTTTCAATCAATCCTTAAAAGATCTTCCACCACTTATTAGAATTATTTATGCAATTGTTTATAATATTTTATAAAAGATCTCTAGAAGAATAAGAATAGCAATCATTTCCAATTTTACTTTTAAAATAATTTTATTGAGAAATAAAAAGCAATGAGACAGTTTCAAAACTGATTAGTAGGACAGTTTCAATAATTAATACGTTGCATATTGTTGTCTTCTTAGTGGTTATTCATTGTACAAGATGCAGACATGATATCCTGTCCAAAAACTATTAGTACAAGTCTTTCTATTAATATAACTAAGAGAAAGTAGCCATATATCTACCCTATTTTGAATATATAGATACAAAATGGTCCTTCATTTGTGTCCCCTTTTTTGTTTAGTTTTGTCAGAGAATGGTATTCCATTGTCATTTAAATATTGTAGTTGCATGAATTCCGCAAAATGCAGCAATATAGTCCAGTAGTCCATAAGAGTAGTGGGTTATCTGTAGGACTGTCAATGTCAGAAGTTGTTGACTTGAGCCAATTTTTAAAAAGAGGTATATCTTTCCTTTTTCTTTTAAAAGCTGTACACTGATTGCTCTCTTTCCCATTTGCAAAAGTTCTACCTCCATATTTGCAATTATCTATCTTACAATTTGCCCTTTATTTAAATTTTTACTTTCTCATAAAGATTGATACTCACAGTTCTCCACTGCATCACTGAGACATTTCTGTGTTACCATACAGTGCCTAGTGAGCTCTGCTGGGCACCACCAGCCATTCTTCTGCAGCTTACTACATTTCATCAGACTAGAAAGTACAATACTTCATACTCATCATCTCTTTCCCTCTTCAAACACACACACACACACACACACACACACACACACACACACACACTTCAAATATCAAGATGTACGTAAGCACAAATTCCTGCAAGAAACCAGCAAAGCACTGCTCACTGTGCACAGTTCCTACTGCATATTGATTATACAGCTACGGCTTTTTGTCCCTGACCATAACTCGTCACAGAACACAGGAAGCTTTTTATTTCAAATATCTTGTCCAAGTTATTTTATCTACTTAGTTCTAAAAAAAATTACTCAAACAAAGTTGGCACTTAAGTTTTCTTGAACAATTCCATGACATCTTAAAGATATTCTTAGAATGAGTTTTTTTCAATTCTTAAATGAGGCAGTAAGCAAAAACTTCAGTGTACCATGTAAAAATGAATTAATTTTAGCATAGTCTTTTGAGTCTATTTTAAATATTGTATCTATTTATAAATGGGCTGCTGAGATGATGAGAATATAAGAAATGGCCTCCCAGGCAGTTAGTGATAGAACCAAGAATAAAGCTCAGCAGTCTTGGTTTTAAAAAAATGTTTTTTTGCATCTCAAAATGTTTTCAAATTTTAATGTGAAAAGTTGTTTTGGAAATTTTAAGTCAAATGTGCCAATTGGTCTTTGCAATTGTTAAGAACCCATTACTTTAGTTAAAGCTAAGATAAAATTTTAGAAAATAAACTACTATCTAGCTTGTTTTTCTGTATTCTCACTATTGTACCAATGTGTCTGTGATGTTTCAGAAGAACTAATGAAGAAATTCCCTGAGCAGAGGAAAGATATTCATTACAACCCCATAGACTCTTGACCCTAGCCACCCCCACGTCCAAATACAGTGCTAATTCATTCCTTTAAAATTGTATATTTAATTAAACAGCAGTTGCATATACCAAGAGGGTTATAATGTAACCTTACTGCAATGACTAAATCTAGTGACCGAGGTCTGGTGTCTACAGCACAGCAATATTGACAAAAGTTACTAATAGTGTATCATTATATGTTAATATATTTTACAATTGTCTACATTTTCCTCTCTGAGAACTGAGAACACTATGATTTAATTGTTTTACTTATTACTTAATCATTGCCTCACTTTATATACTGAAATTACTTCTGCACAGAGAAGAAATTTATCTGTGCTTTTCATTATTGTATCTCTATTATCAACAATTCTTGAAACTTAGAAGCTAATCAAGATGTAGTTGTTAACTGAGGGAACAAATGGAAGACTCATGTAACTCTAAAATAGTCTTAGAAAGATACTAAATGTATTCATATATATATATATATATATATATATATATATATATATATATTGCATATGTAATACTAGGTCAGAGGATAATTAAATTATTTTAAAACACTAACATAGTTTACAAGCAGGAACAAGCAGGAACAACCAGGTTTGCCCTGAAATGCAGGACTGTGAACTCATTCTAGCTCTTGCTGCCTTCATTCCACCTACTGTGGCCTCTCTCCTGATAAGCTTTCAAAAGTTCAATTAAAAGATGAAATTAAAAATAAGATATGTGGGGCTGGGGAGATGGCTCAGTGGAATAAGGGCTTCCCTGGCAAGCGCAAGGGCCTGAGTTCAATCCCCGGTTCTGCCAAAAAATAAAAAAAATAAAATAAGATATGTGAGGCTGGGGAGATAGCTCAGTGGCATAAACACCTGTCTAACAAGTTCAAGATTCTGAGTTTGATCCCCAGTACAAAAAAAAAAAAAAAAAAAAAAAAAAAAAAAAAAAAAAAAACAATAAAAAACCCCGATATGTATCTGTACACTTTTTCTGTGCAGCCTATGATTGTGATATTTTGATGTTGTACTCAAAGATTGTTTCAGTTTTTCTGGGGTTTTTTTTTTGCCAATTTCAATATTTTTGTTGAAGACATTGCATTTCCACTTATAGTAGAGTGCTTAAAGTGAAATGCTATGTTTCACTGTGCACATATTCCATGATTCAAGTATTAAGAATGCCCAATACTTTACTATAGCAGCTCAACTTTAACTGCTACAAAATGTGCTACAAATTTAGGTCCTTCAATCTTATTGGTTGTGGAATAATGCTATATTTATATTTAGAGTTGGCTTAATCAACCTCTTCAATGGTGGGCCCCGAGGAAGCACCACCAGGGGGAGGAGCTCCTCCACCAGGGAAGCCCCCAGACATCCCTCCAGGCAGCCCCCTGCACTCTGGGACAGCTTGGTGATGATGGGATGGCAGAATTTCTTGAGCTCTTTCTGCTGATGTTCAAATTCTTCTCTGCAGTCTGATTCTTATCCAGCCAGTTGATGATCTCATTAAACTTGTCAAGAATCTTCTCTTTATTTTTATCATTAATCTTGCCTTGATGTTTCTCATCTTCAACAGTTGCTTTCATATTGAAGGCATAGGACTCCAAGAGTTCTTGGAGGACACTTTGTCCCTTTGCTTCTCATCTTCAGCTTTGTATTTTTCTGCTTCCTGAACCTTATGCTCTATGTCAGCCTTGCTCAAATGGCCCTTATCATTAGCAATGGTAATCTTGTTCTCTTTTCCTGTACTTTTATTGACTGCAGAAACACTGAGGATGCCATTGGCATCAATATCAAAAATTACTTCAATCTGAGGAACACCACAGGGTACAGGAGATATGCCTGTGAGTTCAAACTTGTCAATTGTTATCCTTGGTCATGGCTCACTTACCTTCATTTACCTGAATGAGTATGCCAGGCTGGTTCTCAATGTAAGTAGTGAAGGTCTGAGTTTGCTTGGTGGGAATGGTGGTATTGCACTTGATGGGACTGTCATGATACTATCAGCAGTTTCAGTACCAAGAGGAAGAGGAATGACCTCCAACAGTAGGAAATCTTGGACAATTTCAGACTTGTCTCCAGATTAAATGGCTGCCTGAACAGCTGCACCATAAGCAACAACCTCGTCAAGATTGATGCCCTTACTCAATTCTTTTCCATTGAGGAGGTCTTGAAAAATCTTCTGGCTCTTGGGGTATGGGTAGAACCACCCACTAGAACCATGTCATGGATCTGAGACTTTCCCAGTTTAGCATCTCGAAAAGCCTTCTCCACAGGGTCCAGAGTGCCACAGAACAGGTGAACATTCAGCTCTCCAAACCAAGCACAAGTAATGGAGGTGCAGAAGTCGATTCCTCCACAGAGGAAATCAATCTCAATACTGGCTTGGGTGCTGGAAGAGAGGTTTCTCTTGGCTCACTCACATGCAGTATGAAGATGATGGACAGCTCTTTTGTTCTCACTGATGTCCTTCTTGTGCTTGAACTTGAATTCAGCAATGAAATGATTGACCATTCAATTGTCAAAATCTTCTCCACCTAAATGGGTGTCTCCAGCTGTAGATTTCACTTCAAAGATTCCATCTTCAATAGTGAGGATTGATACGTCAAAAGTGCCACCTCGTCAGTCAAAAATCAGCACATTTCTTTCAGCTCCAATCTTTTTGTCTGAGCCCTAAGCAATAGCGGCAGCAGTTGGTTCATTGATAATTCTAAGTACGTTAAGACCAGCAATAGTTCTAGCATCTTTGGTTGCCAGATGCTGAGAGTCATTAAAGCAAGCTGGCACAGTGACCACAGCATTGGTAACAGTCCTCCCTAGATAAACTTCTGCAATCTCCTTACCAACCGCAGGTCCCTTCAGCATGGTTGCTCGGGTAAAGGTCTGGTTGTGCTAGTGAAGACGGCACACAAGAAGCCCCTCACCTACTGGTGCATTCAATGAGACCTTCAGTTGTTCTTTAATCATTTATGTTCCTATATCCTCATTACTTGTGGCTTGCAAACCCTGTTAGATTTTAAACATCATTTGATGGCTTCACACTTTTGTACTTCATTTATTGCCATTAAAATGCTATCTGATGGCTCAAACCTAACTTGAACTGGCAATATCTTGTTAGCTTTAAACATTTTTATTTATAAAACAAAATAACTCTAAGCATTTGGTCCTCTGGAGAGTTTCCCTGTACAACAATATAACAGTCATTTCACAACAGATGAGATTTCCCTGTCCTAGTTCTGCACAGTTATTTTCTGGTTAGCTATTTTCTGATGATTGAACAAAGTTACAATGGGTTCATTACTCTCTTTACTACTAGAACATATATTATAGGGAAGTTACTTGATTTCACAGGTGATCGCTGGCTTGTTCGTTTATCTATCTCTGGCAAATTCTTCTATTGTGTATGTTTTGACCCAGATGCTTCCTTGTGACTAAAACTTCCTTTAATAATCTGTAGGACAGGGGCCGGGGAGAGGGCTTAGTGGAATAAGCGCTTCCCTGGAAAGTGCAAGGGCCTGAGTTCAATCCCTGGTTCCGCCAAAAAAAAAATAAAAAATAATATCTGTAGGATAAGTTTGATTAATTTTACTCAACAAATATCCATATTTTTCCTTCTGCTCCTCAAAGCCAGGCATATTATTCCACTCTACCAGGGCTACACTTGGACTTCCAATTTCATGGGTAAGCTGTCTTATTCGCTGAGCGTAGAGGCCTTGGAGTGTTTGGTTGTACTGGTTCACCTCTTAAAATCTTTGTTACTCTATTACATTAGATTCTAAAGTAATAAATTAAATATGAACCTAAATCCTATGTTCAGTATCTAGCTATGCAGAAGCTGCCCATCAAAGTCAAACTAAGTCAATCACACTTCTGGTGGGATTTTATTAAATCTGACCTTTGAGGGGCTGCATAATCATTTGCTCTCCGCCAGAGAGTAAAACAGCAAGCATCACCATGATCTCCCACTCCTAGCTCCAGGGTCACTAGCTCCAGGCATCATGGAAAAAGAAAAGTGGGGCACTATAGAGCAATAGTCACAGGAAATATATTTAGATTTGTGGCAAGCCCTATCTTGTTATTTTTTGTTTTGTTTTGTTTTTTGCAGAACAGGGGATTGAACTCAGGCCCTTGTGCTTGCCAAGGAAGCGCTTATTCCACTGAGCCAACTCCCCAGCCCCAAGTACTATCTTGTGGACATATCCATGTGAGATAAAAATTAGAAATAACCACAGTCACATTGGTAATCTAATCAAGTTCTCAGTGCCTTGAGAATGAAGGACTGGATTACCTCATGTGCCGAACAACCTAGATCAGACCACTTAGGGAGCAAACTATATGAGGAGCATCATTTGTAGCTTCAGTACCAATTACCAATCAAATACTATAGATTGTCTACAACTTTTCCTACGTATTTTTCTATTCAGAAATTATGTCTTCATACTATCACAAAGAATCACTCTGAGTGCAGAGCATGAATTAGGAGACACAAGGACATTTGGATTTTTTTTTAATGTATTTAGTACAGGGTCTAAAGGGTCTCACTATGTAGATCAGACTCATAGTGATCCTCTTGTTTTCAGTCTCCCAAGCACTGGGAATACAGGTGTATGACACCACGCCCAGTTAGTTACCATCTCAGCGCTCCCAGGGGCAGGACAGGCATGGCACACCTGGGATTGAATCCTGGTCCCTGTACCTGTGTAAGCAGGCGCTTTAATCCATTGAGCTTTCTGGAAGGCCCATACAAGGAGTCTGAGTGGTGTAAAGAATGAAGTCATCACTGCCCTCCTGTTAGTATGGTATGTTACAATTGACGACATACCTTTTATAACTTATTATTAACTAATGTCCATAGTTCATATTAGTGTTCACTGTACTGTACATTTTAGAGATTTTGTCAGGTGTCAAAATCCACCAAAATGCATGCAGTCTTGTCACTACACCATTACAGCATCATACAGATAAATCCACTGCCATAAATCCCACTTCGCTGCTCTTACTTCTGTGCCTCTCCTCTTCCACTGAACCCTCAGCAACCCTTAGTCCTTTTAAGGTCTGAATGTTTCTAGAATGACATAAAGTCCTTTGAAACAAAATCTGTGACTGTGTTGCAATCACAGTAGGTTTTGAAAATGAAAAGTGCCACAGTTTATTTTGATATTGTAGAGTTAGTTTCAGTAGGGTTGAAATTACTGAGGGAAGAAGTAAATGAACAACACAACCTTTAGCTTTGCTTCAAAGGGTGCTTTGAAATGTTTCCTTTGTATAAATATTTGAGTTAAATACTATGACTAAAATATTTTTCTACAGTGCATGCTCTTTTTAACTTTTCAGTTGGATTAGCATTGGGCTCTACAAAGTAAACTACAGCCCACCCACATCATTGGCACTGACCATCCTGGTGCAGGACAGGCATGTTAATTTTTTCAAGGGTGTATACTACACTAATTTGACTAATATTTTTATTATTATGTTATCTTGCATTTGGAAAAATGTACCCAACAAACTGTTATTATTATAACTACAAGCAAAATGAACAGATGTTTATATTACAAACTACTTCAAAAATATGCAAGATCAAAAAAGCAACACTAAGCACAAGGAACAAGAAGCACCATTTTCTTAATCCAAGAAAAGTAATTAACCAAGAAGGGACCTGAGTATGCCACTCCCATGCTCCAAGGCTGCTGCTGATTCCTTACTTAGCATAGAGAAAACAATTGCCACCCTTTCTTCAGCTGAAGTTCCAAAGAGAATGAAGTTTTTATCAATGATAAATTTTATATACTAGCTTTAATGCTTCTCTCCCAATAAAAATAAGTGTAGTTTTACCTAATCAAGTTGGAATTTCCTAATTTCTGAAACTGGTTGAGTTTAAAATAATAATCCCAAGTGTGGTTTCCTAAAAAACTGAATTAGTCATAAACAACAGAAGCAATGCTACACACTTATTGCTACACACTTATTGCTACACACATAGTCTTATTGTAATGTGTTTTCTAGCTCATTTTTAAATGCACTGTCTCACCTGGCGGTGGTGATTCATGCCTGCCATCCCAGCACTCTGTGTGGTAGACGGGAGATCACACATTACCAGAGCCTGGAATAGTTAATGACATAGTGAGACTTGAATTGAAATTAAATACATAAATAAATAAATACTTGGATATGTACCTCAGTGTAAGGCCAGCCAGAGAGCTCAGAGGACTAAAGAACCTCCTTAGACAGAGTGCAAGGGCTGGGGTTCAATCCCCAGCATCACAAGCCATGCCAGCCCTGCCCCTGGAGATTGCTGAGATGGCAATTGATACTGTGGTGGTGCATGCCTGTAATCTCAGCCCTTGGGAACCTGAAAACAGGAGGACCACTATGAGTCTGATTTGTGTAGTGAAACCCTATAGACCCTGTACTAAATACATAAAAAATAAAAAATTAAAAAAGCTATGTATCTCAGAGAAAAGCCCTCAGTTCAATCCTAGTAGTGGAAACAAGTATTAGCTGTAAGATATATTAGCATAATAAAATAAAAATATAAGCTATTGACAAAATTTATATCATGAAGTAATAATTAGCATAAGATTGAAAGTATTTTACTTTTAAAATAAAATCCACATCCATCATATATCATATGCTGACATGCAAGGCACTGGGTTCAATCCCCATCACCATCAAACAAACAAATATGAAATATACTGTATTTAAGCAAAGAGTCAAGCAGCAAACAGTAGATAAGTACTCTTTTTATAGCTAAGTTTTTGAAGATTAAATGCTCCTTGTATTACAATCCATATTCATACTATCAAATACATTTAATATTATCTTTGTACAATTCTTATATGTAAGATTTTAACCAAATTTTGAACATGTATTTAAGTATTTGATTTGCTTGGTGAAAACTTCTGAATGAATTCTGTAGTAGGTGACCCCCTCTACAAGGGTAGATTTTCTCACGCCTGGACAAACATAATATTTGACATTACCATTCTTAGGGGCCAGGGAGATAGCTTAGTGGAATAAGTACTTCCCTGGCAAGCGCAAGGACCTGAGTTCAATCCCCGGTTCTGAAAAAAAAAAAAAAAAAAAAAAAAAAAAAAAAAAAAAAAAAAAAAATTACCATTCTTAAATCTGAACAGATTTAAGAGAAGAGTGCCAAGAGTACATTTAGTTAATTTATATCTTCTTTGTATTAGTATTGGTGTCTACATATTTTGCCTGTGATTTGTACCAGCTATCTATATGTCTGTCTGCACAAACTGCATGAGTATGCCCTATGTCTACTCATATATTTGAGTAATCATCTTCTTGACTATTTTATGTTTCAACTTGCGCATTCATTATTCTTTAATGCACAAAAGTTAAAATGTTTTCTTTTATATTTTCTATGTGCAGTGGAAAACAGGTGACTTTAAGCAGAGTTTACATTTTCAATAAATTTTTATTGAGTACTTGTCCTAGGTAAGGGGCAGAGAGAGCCAATTAGGTCCTTGTTCTGCATGCAATTTCAATCCAGTTGTAGAGATAAAAAAAAATTACATGTAGATTCACACAACATTAGGAAATGTGTTACCCATGGTAATTTACAAACAAATGCAAATTGGTACGGTGCAAATGTAGGACATATGTGGTAATAATAAAGGAATGGGTAACTGAGTTGAGCTTTTTGGGAGAGAGAAATTGGAGATAAAAAAAATGCACATGACTCTTTCTTTGGAATTTTTTATTAATTTTATTGAGAAACTAATAGCAATGAGACAGCTTCAAAACTGATTAGTAGGACAGTTTCAATAATTAATACACTGAAAAAAAATAATTAATACACTGCACATTATTGTCTTTGTAGTGGTTATTCATAGTACAAGATGCAGACATGATATCCTGTCCAAACACTATTAGTACAAATCTTTCTTCTCATTGAATTAAGAGAAAGTAGCTGTACATCTATCCTAACTATTTTGTATATGGAAATACAAAAATGGACCTTCACTTATATCTCCTTTTTGTGTTTAGTTTTGTCAGAGATGGGTATTCCATTGCCATTTAAATGTTGTAGGTGTGTGAGTTCAGCACAAGGCTTTCAAAATTCTCACATCTTTTGTCAATGTTTTTTCTATACATCTATGAATTATTCCACTCTGCAGATATTGAAGCAAATTGGAACTTATGAACAAATTTTACAGACTTCCTTAGTTTCTTTCTGCTTGCTGAGACATGACACTCACAAAGAAAAGCAGGAAAGATTTATTTCCACTCAGCTTGTAGAGGTTCTTGGTATAGTCGGCTTTCTCCAAAGCATCACTAATTTGTAGTTAGAAATTAATTTTATTATAATCTTTCTATTTTCCCTCAGAACTCTCTAATACTCATCACTGATATAAAACTGAGAAAGGAAGAGGTGGTGACATTATGACAGTGATTTATTTAAAAATTTTTGTCTACTGTATGCTTTACCCGCTAATCTGCCTGCTATTGCCCCAGTGACCCAGTTCTAAAGTGCAATGCTTGGTCCTATTTGACCAATGTATCTTCAGCACTTAAATTGCCTACTGCCCTGGGGAGCAAAGCATGTTACTGTAAGGTTTTAAAAAAATCAGAAAAGCAAATTCATCTTATTTCATTTGAACTATAAAATTCAAATTAAGTTTCTCCTTCCTGGGGGCTAACATAAGTACTTAATAAGGTTACTAAGCAAAAGTTTGTGGAAAAAAAAATCCCCTCAAAACCAGAAAAATAACTCTTGTGGGTACTGATCGTTCCTGTCTTTTTAAATTTTGTAGCCAATGATTGAGTGGCATCCATGTAGAAAAAAATTGAGTGACCAAGTGTAGAAATAAATATAAGACATTCACAACAATCAGGTTACAGATTTGTTGAAGGACTACAATGCTTCTATCTTGTGATTAATAGATGCCATTCTATCATTACCAATAAACACAGGTCTTACCATTAATTTTTAAGTTAATGTATATATGTGTGTGTGTGATATATGTATATTATGCATATATGTTCAAAGTAGAAAAATACAGTGCTAATTTTCCCAGGAATACAGGTAGCTCCAAGTTTTGAATTTTTTTTTTTTTTTTGCATTTAACTCTGGAACCTACTACAGCAGAATTGGTATAGAGCACAGTAGACAAACATCGATCTTATGAAAACATAAATATTTTTGTCATGCACTGTGGTAGAGCAACACATGCCATGTTGGTCTTATTTCTGGTAATGAGAGTCTCCAAGTAACTATTCCATCTAGACTGAGCTGCTTGTATTCTGTGTATGTGTACATCTGCCCACCCTTTCCTCGTGCTGTGCTTTGTGATCAAAGTACTTTCTTTGACTCCCACTTTAAACTATTCAGTCCGTTCTGAATCCGCCTTTGGGTGCTTCAGCACCACTTTCTTGATCCTCCAAATCCAGGCCTGTTCCCATTCCCACTGCACCCTCTGGTGGTCATCTCAATTTCACCTTAATTGATTTATTTAAGCTAATTCCGACAATCTCCTGTTACAGTGGTGACAGATGTAGAAAAGGCCAACTAATCCAACATCCAACTTTAGCCTGTAGAACCAGAAGTGCATTTCTTACAGAAGGCTTTTAAGACAAGTATTCTTGTTAGCAAAATGGGACTAAGGAAAATAGTGCTTCTTCTATTTCAAAATATGCTCTTACTGCTATTGTTGACAGTGATGTTATTTTATTGCATGCTATTCACAATCTGTTATTACTGAATTTTTTAATAATTTAAGATTGAAATCAACCAGAGATGGGAAGAATAAAGTTTGTTTCTTCTCCCAGTGGGGAACCAGTCAACCAGACGCAGGTGGAGCGTTGCAGTTTGATTTTAGCCATCATTCTGTGTTCAGCCTCTTTAGTCAGCATCTGACTTATGCCCTGTGTTAGCCAAATCTTCTGCCTTTCGAAGTTCCTGAAACTCACAACCAAATCTGAAAATGCCTTATCTTCAGTTCCCTAGCTTTGCTCCTCATACAAGAGATTTCCCCCACAGATTTCTTGCATTCTTTCATTCTCTGAGTAGTCAGCAACAGCATTTGCAGTCAATTTTTAATGTACAGCATTCCAGAAGAGTAAAGTCTTGCATGTCTTTGGAGCACAGTTGTTTAATTCTGTCTATAATAAGTATGAAGACATTTTTCTCTTCATTCCCAGAGTTACTTTCTTGTATCCCAGAGGAAATGCTACCTTTATTCTCTTTGGAGGAGTAGAAAAATGAGTCTGCAGCAACCCTGTCTAAACTCAGAGCTTCATGATGGTGAAATGTCCTTCCTGCAGTGCATCCCACTGCACAGACAGGCAGCAAGTGGCTCTTGTGCTGTTGCCTTTTACACAGTGATGTATGGGCGCGTGACATATATGAGAGGCACAAATTGTCCTGAATTAGACTATGGAGTCATACGTACTATACTGCTTGGCTAAAGGTATATATTCCAGGTAATATCAGCTGTATCACCACCACTTAACAAATAAGATGCAGCAGAGAAGCATGTTTTCTGATTCTTTGGGGTGAGTTGACTTGTGAGCAGAAGTTTTTATAAAAATCTTTCACGGGCTTAGATTTAACACTCTATGGCTAGAGCGCTATAAGATGACTTTGAAACTTGCCTTATATTTTCAACTAGAAATGATGATGCATAAAGTCAGTCACATGCTGAATTTATTAACACAGTGTTTGAATTTTCCAGAATTTATTAATAGTTATATTTGCCATAAAAGCTGTCCAGACTGTGCTTATCAGTAAGGTCAGCATTGGGATTCTAGGAAACACACAATACTTTCTGTCACCCCCAAGCACTGCCCACTCTCCAGAAGAACTTATTGTTTTCTGTGGCACTTAACACATTGGAATGTTCTTTACTGTTTATATCCTATAATCACAATGGAGTGTATTCAAAATATACAAAGGAATTTTATGTCATTTCCTCTGAATGTACATGGTACATTCTCAAAAGTATTTCTGCAGAAATAAATACCAGGTATTTCTAAAAAATAAAATTATTGGCTTTCAGTAATTTCTCCTTTAAAAATATCCTATTGTGCTGAATACAGTTCTTTTATATTTGCAAACAAAACATTTTCAAGTATCTGAAGTGGAAGTACAAGCTTAAAAAATAAAATATGCCACTATAGAGGGTATATTAAAAATTTAGTACTAAGTGACTAATGATTCAAAGTCATATTGACTATCTAGCTACATAATATGTTATTAATACTTACCGGCATAAAGCATCAAGCATGTGTTATGTCATAAGAATTTTGTGAGGAGGCATCCCGGAGGGGCATGGATTGCATCACTCATTTGAGAATGCTCAAATCTTTTTTTTTTTTTTTTTTTTCAGATTCAGAAAGTATGCCTGGTGTCTAATTCACTATACCTTGAGTTGTTCTCAAGAATAGTTGCTGTTTCTGTTCTCGCAAGTGCAACTGTGACTGGAAGATCAGGTTGAATGAAAGGTTCACATCCAGAAGTAGCTAACTGATCTGACTGGCAGGAGTCCTCTGCTTCTCCTGACATGCCATCCATAGAGGTGTTGGAATGAACACGAATATAGTGTTCAGGGTTCCTCTCAGACAGTGACCCAATAAACAGCACAACGCCAAAGTGTGTTTGTAACCTCACCTTGAAGTTACATTCTACAATGGCATATAATTAACACATGTAACATTATTCTATATTAGACGGAATTTAAGGAGACCTAGTGGCCATTGGGTGAGAACGCGGTGAAGGCAATCGCAGCAATAATGACAGTCATGGGAGTCGCACCTTCCAGCAGGGAAGTCATAGAGATGAAAAGCTCTGTAAAAAAATTTTTATTAATTGATACAGAAATGTCTACACAGACCAAATAAAAAACAAAGCATATAGCTTTTTGATTTTATTTGAGATCATTTCTCTAAGCATTACTTTTCCCGTACAGCTGCTTCAAAGGCTGTTATGATAGTCAAGCTGAACATGTGTCAAAAGATTTGACAACCTTAACATAGCAATAGCATATAAATAATATTAATTATATTAATCATCAGGCACACCTCTCTCACAGAATTCTGAATAGACATGATTTAGCCAACAGAGAGATTGAGTGATATATTCTTTTGAACATTTCTGGATGTTTGTAGATTATATGACAAACTTGCTGACAACCCAAGACATCTCCACATATGCTATGTGTTCACATTATTTATTTTCTAATTGTAATCCTTGGTAGATGTTTTTAGTAAAAAGTCATAAGTTTCAGTGGCAATTAACCATGTGACCATTTAGTAGGTGGAAGCTACCATGTATCTACATTTTTATTGATGTCAAAATTATTTTATATACTCTTATGAAACAGTTGGTAGCAAGACGTTAAAATATGGTAGCGATTTATAAGCTATTTTATACTTTATAACATTTGAAAAAAATTTTACATATTGACATACACAAAATATCTTGAAGCTTTGCGTGGTCTAACTCCTTATATGATAATATTTATGTGCCATGTCAATCGCCTTCATAAACTATGTAACTTGGCAACAAGTTTTGTGTATCCTGCTCTACCTCCTGTGCAAACCCCTTTGTGTTTCCTTGTAAGCCTTTTGTTCGATTTTTGATGCCTTGATTCATTACTAGCACTTTACATTTTTAGTGAGACTTTTCCTCTAAATTCTTAATAAAAATTTAAATTGAACCCAAATTTATGTCTAATGTATTCATAAAACTATACTAACTTCTTAAGATATCTAAGAATGAAAGTTCTGAAATGTTAAAACTTTCAAATTAATAGAATATCTTTAATTTTCTAGCACCAAAAGTATAGTTATTATGTTTCCAGTGATAAAAATACATCTTACACTGTGTACAAATGGATAATTGGAATTTTTATGTCACCTTTTCCTCTTTTTTCATGGGTGTGTTCACATGGCTTAATGGTCTACCTGAATTTCTAACTTTATATAGAAAAGCTTTTTGAGTTGTATCATTAGTTCTTTACAAATTCATGGGTGAACTGAAAAAAATACTTGCTTCAAAACCAATGTAATAATAAAATTTAAGCCATGAATGCTCAAATCTTTTTTTTTTTTTTTCAGATTCAGAAAGTATGCCTGGTGTCTAATTCACTGACTCTAACTACTCGCTACCTTCTGGCACTGTGGCACTCCAGGTTGTTCCCTCCCACTGAAAATCTGCTCCACATTATTTTTCCCAGATAACAACTATAATACAGTTTTCAAAGTTCAAGTTTTTTCCTCACAGATATTTTTAATAAAATGTATTAATGACATAAACCTACCTAACAGTTTACCTCTGGTCTAATAGCAAATATTCTTGCTGTTCATCTCAAATGTGATTAAGCTGTGATAAGAAAGGACCCCCATGGAACAAATTGAATCATGCCCCTGAAAGTAAAATAGATAAATTAATTTGTTAATTAATTAATTCATGGAACAAGCTTCCATATTCCCCTGAAGCAAATATAGGGTGTTAACTATATGCAATTATCTACTTATTCATGAATGTTATATTATCATACACAAAAAACTTAAACATCTAAACCATGACTTCCATAGGGGTTGAAGCCACATACTCAGATATTAAATTGTATATTGGGCCAAACATTCAACAATGTATAGAAAGGCATGTTCGTAAGAGACCCTTGCCACACAGACAACTTCATAAAGCCAAAGAATTAGAACCAAATATACTATATAGAAGCTTGAAGTTAAAAATTGACATTCTTAGTTTTATGTAACAGGTATTTATTTTATTTTCAAAATTATCCTGGCCTTAAATAGTGTTAGCACAATATTAATTTTAAGGTTATTAATAAAAATACATTACTTTTAAAGGGTTAAATGTTCTTAGCTTTATTACTTTATCAGTATATTTAAAACATGTTTCAATTATCTAATGTTTCTTTTGCTAAATATCTGCTGCAAATAACTCTTCACTTGGTCCATTCTTTGTAAAAATTGTAGAATCCTTATTAGTTGGACTACTGGAGAGGGAATTAAAGTGATTAAGATGTATTACAAATATTTCTCAATTCCCTAAGACAAATGTAATTATAATGAATCTCAAACATATGATAATAAAGAAACTGTTCAACAATATCGAAAAGACAATTTCCAAGCAAGTACATTTGCTAAAGGATAGTATGAAATTAGGATTGGAAATAAAAAATGAAATCAAAGGAGTCTCTTACTTTAATACCCAGTGCCATTTTTAGCAGGTTTTTTTTTTTCCAGTAGGAGTGCTTGCTTGCTTGCTTTGTTTCTTTCTTTCTTTGTTTTGAGATCCTATAGCTTAATAGAAAGGAAGTAAAATCAAAGCTTATGGGCCAGGGTTATAGTGTAGTGGCTTAGGCGCCTGCCTGGCAAGTCCAAGGTCACAAGTTCAGTCCTGGTACTAAAAACTAAAAAGAAGGCTCACTAATTCCACAAAAGTGCATTAAGTACTGATAAAAAAGAACATCGAATTTGGGGCATTCATCAGGTGTAAGCCTGAGGCTAGACCAACATGGAGTTTTAGGTGCCGAAAATTGGATAGTTTCATGACCTGAAAAAGAGAAAGATAGAAAAGTATTTATCCTGTTCTCTTGAATTCATATTTCTCATTCTTTGTTATTTATCCAATATTCTACCTTAGCCAGGAATCTGCCTGATCACTATCCTCAACGCTAGTCTTCAAAGTAGGCTAGATATCATCTTTTCTTTCTTAAAACCTTTAAGAATCTATTCAATGTATCATCATAATTTCCTTTTTGAACATCTAATTTTCCAGCTTTAAACTCTAGAGCAGCTTTGCTTTTTTTCACCTGAACCTGCCTAGAACTTATTACACTGTATAAATGATAAATATTCAGAAAATATTTATTGAAGTAAACTAAGCTGGAATCCAATAAAACCCTTCCAGAGTCTTCTCTGTGAAAACACTACTTTGAAAAATGTGGCTCATTGTATATCTTGACTCTAATGGTTATTGTTGCCTTCAATCATTCATTCAGGACATGCACCTTGCCTTTGACACTAATTAGATTGAATCAGTTAATAAGATTGCTGTGGCATATTTATGATACAATGGTGGAAATAAATTATCATCCTTGTAGAGATATTTTAAATTAGTCTTATATTTTCTCTAGGGTTTTCATCTTTAGATATGCCAAATAAGGGAACTGAGTGTTCATGTTTTTTTTTTAAATGCCTTTTAGGAGCAATTTTGATGTGTGAAGTGCTAAAATGATATGCATTTATCTTTTTCCTCTTATCTCAGAGCTCAAAATGATAATTTATTGTAGAGTTCTTAGGAACTAGCACTAGGAAAATGTATAAAAATAAAGAGCATAAAACTTTTAGTAATTTTTTTTCTTTTGCAAACTCATGTGACATTATTCTTAAATCTGGAGAGTGCATTATGAACAACAAACATTAAAATATTAATATTTTACAACATTATGCATTTTGCAATTAGCAAAGTCCCTTACAGTATATGGTCATTTTATTCCAAATAGTACTTTTGGGTATTTTTAGAAATGCTTGCACCCTGCTAAGAACAGAGGGTGCAAAGGCGAATGTGTACAGTACCAATTGTTCTACAGCCACTGTCCTAATTAGGGAGAAATGTAAGGGACAATTAGAATTAGAGAAAATAAGAGCATTAGTGGAGGTAGGGAAATTATGCTGAGAGTCTCCCTAAGAAGTCTGAAGAGAAGTGTTACCATTTAAATGATAGATATATTCACAAATAAGCAATGGTCCGAAAGCCTGTGTACACAACCAATTTACTGG
This sequence comes from Octodon degus, assembly GCF_000260255.1. Lineage (NCBI taxonomy): Eukaryota > Metazoa > Chordata > Mammalia > Rodentia > Octodontidae > Octodon > Octodon degus. Next base: position 794,970 of record NW_004524778.1, read on the forward strand.
ATTTAAGTAAATATCATATGTAAAGAGGAAACGTGCTACTTTTCAGAAGAGAATTCAGTGAATGGAAGAAAGGGATAATAGAAATAAAGAGACACTGTCAACACATCTACGGAAATGAGCTCTAATTTCATTCAGGGTGTTCTTAATTGTTGTAGAATTATGGCTAAGTTTATTTGTATAATCAGGAATTGTATAAAAAGTGTAAATAAATGAAAAAATCTCCTACATTTAAGAAGATACCTCTTATGGAATTAGAAAAAGTACACATTTTTTTTAAACTTTTTAAATTACTATTTCCACGTTAACCAAGAAAGCTGTAATTATGACTTGGCTTCCATAATAGGTTTCTATGGTTGATAATTTTAATTTTTGCTGGGTAAGGTAGTACACAGCTGTAATCTCAGCACTTCAGAGTTGGAGGCAGGAGGATTGTCCCAGTTTCCAGGTAAGCCTGGATTATATAGTGAATTAATTTCAGAGTGAACTAAATAGTAACTTCTTGTTAAAGAAACAAACATCTTGATTGTCAACGAGACTGAATTAAGACAATTATGGAGAAAGAGTTGGAGTATGAGGGTAGTAACTCCATAATTTGATCAGTCTGGTGATGAGGTCATATCTGAATGAGATATCAGAATAGGAGCCCTCATTGGTGGACCAAGGTCATGAGCACATGCTATAGAGAACTGTCAGACTGTTGTATTTTATATCTTAGTATCTCCATGGAGCTTCATGCAGTCATGGGGGTTTGACTTTTCAAAGGCAGCTAAATATAGAGTTTGTGATAGATTCATAGTCTAATGCTAGAATTAAGGGTGTGACTGCTACACTGCCCTAGGGTGGGTATCCTGCATATAAAATAAGTGACAGAAAGGAGTTTGCTCTCCTCTCCTTTCTTGCTGCTTTTGATGTCTTCCAGCAGCATGAATGGTTGCCCTTCTGCCATGCTACTTTGCCTTAGGGTCAGCTGGTTATGTACTTAAAGTTCTTAAAGCTGTGAGCCAAACAAAACTTTCTTCACTTAACCTTGAGTATTTTGTCTCTGCAATTAGAGAAAAATATCTGAAACAGAATTTAGTACCAGGATTGGGGTCACTGGTGTGACTATACCTGTATCCATGGTTCATAGACCTTTGGAAATGGCTTGTGGGAAGTTTAGAAAGCTGCAAAGAAGACAGATAAAAAAGTTGACCTGGAACACATTAGTGCCATTCTGGTCAGAACTTAAAATATCAGAAGGCAGATAAAAATTACACTGGCAAAGACCTAGCATGGGAGGTTTTGCTGGAAAGGAATGATTTGGTTGTTGGACTCCACAGGATATATTGCTGTGGTTTAGCAGAAAGTTTGTCTACATTTTGCTCATACTCAGTGACTTTTCCTGAAACTAAGGTTAAGGACATCAGATTAATTATTCTTACAGAAGAAATTTCATGGCAGACTAATGTTGAGGCCATGGCATGGCTACTGCGGGGGTAGCCAGATTTATCTTGAGAATCAAGAGCAAAAAGGGAAATACATTAAAATATTTTGAGATTGGCCAAAAGAAAGTTCCAGTAAAGTTGTGGACTGTAAAAATATAGGAGAAATCTTCATTTCTGAGAATAGGAGAATAAAAGATGACAGACTGAGGGTGTCAATAGAAAGCAGCAGGACTCTATCATTTGCAGCCTCAAATATTGCAAGATAAAAACATTTGCTTTAAGAAAAAAAGGCATGTTCCGTAATGGCAGCAGCCATACCACGTTCCAGAATAGGGTGGCCTCATGTTTCAGAATGATAGCAGCACGGAAAATTTGTTCCTCAGGATTAGAGATAGGATTCAGGGTGCACAGCGATCCAGGGAATAGGACTCTTGATACTGGCCGTAGGACTTCTGCAGCCAAGAGAAAGGGAAGCCTGGTTACTGATCCAGCTGGCAGCAGGCTACGTCATTATCCGTGTGGAGCTGGTTTTAAGTGTATTCAGAATGCAAGAGTTGTGTTGTTAGAAGGCTCCCAGCAAGATTTCAGAAAGCCTGGGAAGTCAGGCAGTGTGCTCTTGGGAGGATGATATGTGAGACTGTAAATGTGAAGGACAAAGTGCGATTAAGATGCCAAAAGGTGGGAAACCTGGAACCTGGGTCATCTAAGAAAAGCTACAAGGACAAAGCAAAGCATACCCAAAAAAGAAGTCAAGGGAGTTACAACAACCAGAAGCACTGTAGGGAAGGAGGCACTCAAGCACTTTGGAGTTCAAATCTTGCCACTGGTTGCCTTGGTTTCTCCATATACTTGTAGGACTTAATGTTTACCCTGCTAGATTTTGGACTTACTTTAGTCCTATTCCTCATAACCACCTGTTTGCAACTTTAGAATAGAAAATAGTAATGTTGTGCCACTGAATGCTGGCAACTTTGAACTTGCTTTTCATTTTGACAAGTTTAACATACATATCAGAGTGGACTTAAAATTCAAACTTTTCAGTAATCCTAAAACTATTAGGACTTTGGTAACTCTTGGAGACAAACAAAACACCTTTGGAGTAAAGGGATGTGCAATAGCATCTGGGTGTCCAGGAACAGAGCGTTATGGTTCGTGTCTAAATTTACCCCCAGAGCCTTATGCGGTCATGAGGGCTGGATTTCCCAGAAACATCTGAATCTAGAGTTTGTGATTGATTCAGGGTCTAATGCTGGGATTAAGGGTGTGAGTGTTACATTCGTTTTAGAGCAAGTAGCCTGAACACAAAACAGGGAACATAAAGAGTTTTGTTCTTCTCTCCTCTCTAGTTCCTTTTGGTAGCTCCCACAATCATAAATGGTCCTCTCTCTATCACACCACATTTTGTATGCCCTAGATTATTGATTAAAAACGCTACAAACTGAAATTTTAAAAATCCCTTTCATCCTTTAACCTTGGATATTTTATTTGGCAACAAGAGAAAATTAAATGAGAATGACTCTATCTGGACTGTGACTGTGCCCTCCCAACCTAATAGGTTTCATATTTAGATGTGCTAAAAATTGCATATGAATAGGGGAAAATGTTTAATGCCTATAATTCCATTCACTAAAGCATGCAGGATATGAAGTTTAGTTTTCAAGGCTTTGTAACACAAGAAAAAAGGAGGTTCCACAGAGGTTTAGTATGCTAATCTTTTGTACCTTATTTTAAACTTTGAATTTTATATAGATTGATCAATCAAAGAAGCCCTTCAGTAGATGATTTAAGTAAAATGAATAAATGAATTTTTAAAAACACCCAAACAAAACAAACACCCCATTTGGAACTTCTAGAGCAAGAAAAATAGTAGTAGGAATCAGAGAGAGAGAGAGAGAGACAGACAGAGAGAGAGAGACAGACAGAGAGACAGACAGAGAGAGAAAGAGAGAGAGAGAGAGAGAGTAATGAAGCATCTGAAACCAGATACTATGTTGTATTTATTTATAAGCTACATCTGCTTGTATATTTAGGAAGAAAATTAGATATATAAAATTATGACCTAATCTTGGTAACTGTGAGAGAAATCAAAACATACTGACACTTGTAATGAGAGAGAGAGAGCATAAATTTAATTCTGTAATCATTGCAGAGTTACTAGAATCTTACTTAAGTAGAAACTACTCATATTTGCATTTGTAGAACACTATAGGTAAAGGACACAGCATCTGGATAAGAGTAGATTTCTGTGAAGTAGGTAGAAAAAGCAAGGGACGTGGAGGACAAGATATTAATAAGTTACTAAATAGAAAGACTATGGAAAAGTTTTAGCACTGATGAGGAAGAGACTGTATATTTATGGAACTATATATCTATAAGTAGTTGCTCTGGAAAGCTATTAGAAAATGATTATTTTAAAAATAAAAAGATTATTTTGTATTTAGCATTTTTTTCTGATGATGCACTAAAAAGGACAGGTATGGACTGCACAACATGGGTTCAGGCCTGCATATTTAATGCATTGGTTTGCTTGTACATATTTTTTTATAAAGAAATAGTCTATTACAGTTAATTACATAGGCATTCACCAGTGATTAAGAAGAAGTTGTAGTGGAGACATAAATAATTATAACTCTTTTAAACATTAGTGATTAATAAGCACATATGTATAGGTAAAGCTTTATACATAAAACTTTACAGGGAGAGCAGATCAAGGGACAGAAAAATCAATATTTCATTATAATGTAAAGTACTCTCAAAAAATTTCCTGAAAAATGTGGGAAAACACTTAAGTTAATTTTTATTTTTTATTTTTTTGGCAGAACCGGGGATTGAACTCAGGCCCTTGCACTTGCCAGGTAAGCACTTATTCCACTGAGCCATTTCCCTGGCCCCTGAAGTTAATTTTTAACCAGGTTTTGTTTATGTCTGGCTCTTCTTAAACTATGGATGAGAAAATTATGACTATGATAGTTACTAAAGAGCACAAAAAGGATTGGAACACAGCTTTTAAGAAAGTAAATTAAAATTGTCTTCCTCACATTAACCCACTCGTCATTATGTAAGTTAAGGCAAATACTCTTAGAAATGGCTGTTACATGTTTGACTATCAATGCTAATAAATTGCCTTGATTGGATCATAAAAAGCATAGCTGGGTGTGGCCATGGGGTCTGCGGAGCTGGCTGGCATGCAGAGCTGGTTGGCATGCAGAGTTGGCTGGCATGCAGACCAGCAAGTTGAAGGGTAAATTTGAGGGATCACACCAACCAAAAGGGAAGTAGCTGGGATGTATAAAAAGGAAAGCAAAACAAAACTGGAGCATCCTTTTGCAAAGTTTCATTCTACCCTACCTTAGTAGACTTATCTGTCACTTCTGCCTTTTCTGTAGACAGCATAGACATCAGAATCAGAGTACCGATTTCACATGCTTTAATTTTTTTAAAGAAATATTCAGCATAGTTCTATTCAGTATTCCATTTACTAGTTTTGAAATGTAATGCTTTGAATGACTCTATATGCCATATTTTTAGCATATTTTAGAAAATTAAGAAGTATATTGATTTTGGCTGTTTGTTCTTAGCATTTATGGACAAACTAATAAAGGAGAAGAATGAGCTCAGATGTACAAATTTCCACCTCCAGACACACATAAACAAAGTTAAGTCTTCAGGGCATGTCCTCAAGGACAATTTTCTCTCCTGTAGCCTGGAGCTGAAGTTGTGAAACTCCAAACACAAACCTGTAGAATGCAAATGGATGAATTATAGCACAAGTTTAACTTTCAGTCTTGAAGTCAATCTACGGTTACAATGAGGGCAATGCTTAAAAAGGAATGGGTTCTGAAAACAAGAATGGAGATATTTGAAAGAAGCCTCACAAGCAACCCGGGACATTGAACTCCTAGGTTCAAATAGCATTCTTTCCCAAAGAAAGACATGCTCTCCCTCAGAGACAAAAGCATCATTCCCCTCAAGGCTGGCGGTGTTTGACTCTCCACATGTATCCACACTGCCAGTCAAAGCAGTAGTGACCTTACCTGATCCAGCTACCAAACAAGGCAGTGATGATGTTCTTCACAACTCCCACTCACCATCCATTTTTGCCTCTAAGTCCATAATATGCTCAAATCTCAGAAGGCTCCTAAAGATTAAGTATATAGGATTGAGATAGGAACACAGGGCAAGTGACTGTAACCTGCAAATCATAGAAGAACCAGAACAAAAATACCAAACGCAGAATCCTTCATGAGTATTCAAGCTCCCAAGCCCTGTACAAGTGATTGCCTGAGCCACTCAGAAAGTTTTATCTTTTATTCTTCATCTGCTTCTTGCAGGAAAATAAGTGGGCCTTTGATAGGAAAGCTTAGATCTGATGTCAACTCAAATGACAACCATCTCGAACACCTTGTTCATATGGGAGAGAAGCAATCTAGGAATAGGAGATCTGAAGGCCACTATCCTCATGGCTGCTGAGTCTCCCTACTGGCTTCTCTCACTCCACAGAGAATGCTGTAAATGTTTTCACTGTGCTCACTGTGCAAAGCATATTTTCTCTTCTCTTTTATTTAATTATTTATTTGATGCAGGGTCTTGCTACACAGCTCAGACTCATAGTGATCCTTCTGTCTCAGTCTCTTCAGCACTGGGGTTACAGATGTATGCCCCTACGCCTGGTTTCAGTGGCTCAGAACTGGCACTGCACGCAGTACCAGGGACCAAACCCAGATCTTCATACTCGGCAAGCAGGCACTTCAACCACTGAGTTATCTCCCCAACTCCCATATTTCTTTTGTTCCATTAGTAAATGTAAATCCTTCTTATCTTTTCCAAATGTCTTGTCCGATTCTTTGTTTAGACCACTATTAACCTGAAAATAATTTCTTCAGGATCTGAAAACCTGGTAACAGTTTCACCCACATAGAAGTACGCTATATTCCTGAAGAACTTGTTAAGTTTACTAATTTGTACAAACAAAAGTCTGGGGAATAGGAATGGGAATGGATGTTAAGGTTGCGGGATAATTGTGAAAGGAATACAAACCTATATATGTAGCTAAATTTCTTGATATGGGACCCTGAAATAAAGAGTCTAGATTTAATAGTACAGTATATGAAGAAAAAGAAAAAAGACTAAGTTGATTTCATTAGTTGGATGAAATGGCTCAGTGGTCTAAAGCACCTACTTAGAACAAGCTTAGCAAAGCAAAGGGACCACGGTTCAATCCCCCAGCACCACAAGCCAGCCAGCCCCGCCCCCTGGTGGGCTGAGCTGGCCACACACACACACACACACACACACACAAATAAAAAATAAAGAAATTTCTAAAAAATAAAAAATAAAAAGCTAGTGGGAATGTAAAAAAAAGGCGCATGGTTAGGTAGTTGGGCTGAGCATACTCTGATACAAGAGTTCAAAATGACTCAGACACAATGGCAAGTAGCCAGTGTTTAAGCATTACAAAGTGGGCTGAGGTCTAGCTGATTGTTCTCTTGTTATCAGTTTGGCTGGAAAGAATTTGCTCTCACTCTGGTGGTGGTGGATTTCTCCATCAGGCAGGGCTGAGCTTTTTTGGAAGCTATAGAATCACAAAGGTTGGGACAATGGCTGGAGGCCTCTAGGTGGGCACAAATGGCCCTCTAAGCCTCTCATCTTGGTGTCCTTAATCTTGAAGTGTGATGAGATCCTAGAAATTCAAGGCTTATTGATTCTGCCCTGACCAATCCTAGACAGACACACCCTAAAGACCAACATACTCCTATGAAGAGCTAAGAACAGATTTCACCCAAGATTTAGAGTAACAGCAGATATAAAATGAAAATGAAAGTCAAACTCTGTAATGATTTTAGTTACCAATTTGGCATCTATAGACCCAGGTAAGAGTCAGTTTATGGGAAAAATATCTTTCAAGTATACAAACTACCCCAGAAGAAAACAAAGATCATGTTGTTAATACACAACAGGTCAGTGCCCAGAATTCTGCCCATTTTCTCACTCCTACAATGATTTCTGCCTATGTTATTACTACTAGGAAATTGAGTATTAAAATGGAGAGATCCTGGATTATATTTGTATAATTAACTGTTTCTTAAAATGAATACTAGTTCCCTCCTCTGATGTCATTGTTCTTGGACAAATAAAATGGCTTTCAGAAGGAAGTTGGTCCCTGTTTAACCCTTAGCTATCTGTCTCCTTTGGCTTGTTTTATTAAACCAGAAGGCGTTACCCATTTCCTCACCAATCTAGGGTCTGCACGTTATATAAAGCCTCAACAATATAAGCACATTTAGATATGACAGTCCTTTGAGTTAAAGTTTAAAACTATGAGCTTGTGTAGATCTTCTCATAGCTAATGATGACTTCCCTACTTGTCAAGTAACCCCTAGTTTTCTGTTTCCCATTGGCTGATGACTAACAGCTGACTACCGCTGTGATTGCTTCACTAGTAATATAACAGTCAAGAACGATGATACATATCTGGAGAGATTAATTCCACCATCTAGGAAGTGAAAGCTGTAGGAATCGTGGTTTTCACCACATCACATTTAACTTTCCTATTTGGCATGTGCAGAAGATAGATACATCTGGGAAAGTGACAGTGAGTTACTGTCACCTTAATCACACTGTACCTCCAGTTGCAATTGCTGTAATAGATATGGCTACCTTACTTGAGTAGATTAACACCTTGTGTAGATTAATAATCACTATATCTAGTGCCTGGTATGCATTGTTAATTTAGAAAATGACTTTTCCTTCGCACCTATTCATGAGGCCTACTGGAAGCAATGTGCTTTCAGGTTGTTAGGCCCACAAGCCACCTTCACTGTCTGTCTGTTGCTTTTTTCTAGTTGCTAAGACAAAATATCTTTCACCCAAATTTAGGAAGGGAAGGTTTATTTAGGTCACTGTTTCTGGATGTTTCATAATCTTTCAAATTAATATCATTATGCTGATTGGACCAAGTGAACAAGAGGTAGCAACCAATATGGACCAAAATCAGCTGGCTCCAAGGCAGAGTGGTCCATGGCAGAGGGCAGCAGTTCATGGTGGTGGAAAACAGCAAACCAGAAAGAGGAAAAATGGAGGGTCAGTGTCAAAGAGCAAGCCTCTCTCCCTCCCTTATGTTGCATTCAGGCTATCTGCCCCAGAGTGGGTGTAGCATTTACACCCACAATCCCAGCAGCACTCACATTCATAATCCCAGAACTAGATCGTTAATTAATCATAAACTCTAGAAGCTTGCCACCCCATGACTGCATGAGGATTGGGGGAGGATGGACACAAACTATAAAACTATCCTACCTCAAGAGTATATGCAATGTGTTAATTATTGAAACTGTCCTACCAATTTGGTTTGAAACTGT
>NW_004524778.1:803904-811275 GCF_000260255.1 Octodon degus
AAAAAAAAAAAAAAAAAAAAAAAAAAAAAAGAGCTACAGTCTGCAGCTACCATGCTGGAAAGGTGATTAGGCCCATGCCTGGTACACAGCAAATGTTGGGGCTGTTGTATGTGATTCTCCTCATTGCTATCATCATCCCCACTTCCGTGCAAAGTGTCCAAAAGTAATTACAAAAATTACAGCTGGAAAGAAAATTACAAAGGAAGAACAGACTCAATGTCAAGGAATTGCGGCTACAATTACCAGCACAAGTGTTTTTTGTCCTCCTAACCCACTCAACATTCCTAATAAATTATAACCACCTGAAAAAAAAGAGTATACCAACTCTCCTTCTCTGGCATAATTACCTCAGTGATTTGGATTGTATTTGTCTTCTACAAGGTATGTCACTGATCTTTCATATTAATATCATTATGCTGATTGGACAAAGTGAGCAAGAGGTAGCTACCAATATGGACTTATTGATAAACTGTTCCCAGGTGAGATGAGGGGAAATAGGTCCAAATAAAATTCAAAGGCCCTGTAGTTCAGTGAAATTTCTAGGGGTCTAGTGGTAGTGCTATGAGGCATACAGAGGCATCCTTTCTAAGGCAAAGGCTGAGGAGCTGTATCTGGCCCATCGCTAAATAAAGAGGCACATAGTGGGTATATTTGGATGTAGGAAGCCACACATTCCTCACTGTGTGTGGTACTGCAGCCCCCAAGTGACTCAGAAAGTTGCTAGTTTTAAGTAGGCATAGAAAGCTTTGCAGCATGTGCAGGCTGCTGTGCAGGTTTCTCTGCTACTTCTGCCTTGTGAGTCAGCAGATCTAATTATACTTGATGTGTCAGTTGCTGACAGGGATGCTGTTTGGAACTCCTGGCAGGCCCCTTAGGGGAAGTGCAGGGGAGACCCTCAGAGTCTGGAACAAAGCCCTTCAGATGACTTCTCACCCTTTGGAAAAATACTTCATGGCATGCTACTAACCTTAGAAGACACTGACCACTTTACCAAGTTCCCATGTAACCTGAGCTGTCCATCATGAACTGGGTAGTATCTGATCACTGAGTCATGACGTGTGACATGCATTGCAAAATCCCATTGTCAAATGGAAGTCATATATATTCAGGTTTGAGCATGTCCTGATGGCACAAGTGCCCCAAATATCCATGGTTCCTTTGCCTGATGTTCAACCTTCTGTCCCCTAACATTCACATGGAGCTTCAAGGGATTAATTTACAGAGGAAAGTAAGGTTATATCCTCCTTTACAATGATTCTGCATGCTATGTAGGCACCATCTGAAACTGGGCTGCTTTACCTCTGCAATTAATTCCCCAGGCATCCTAGAAGGATAACAAGAAAGAGAAATCTTCACAACTGGAAGAAGTCTGGGGAATGCCCCTGGTCATATACTTTGCTGGAAAGAAAATAGACCAATAAGTGATTATATATCAATTTATGGGCTGTACACACAGATCTGGCTGCATGGCCATTGAACTAGAAGGAACATAGAAAATAGATAACAAAGACATTTAGGGAAGAATTATAAGCACCAAGCGTCTATATGGGAGAAAGATGCCACCATTCGTTGTGTCTTACATAAATACTCACCAAAAGGTGACCTCAGGAGAATAAGACTCTATCAAGTGGATATAAGATGATCCATTGTGAGGATAGTAGCTACCATTTTTCTTCTGCCATCCCTGTCATTGGATCATGGTTTCAAGTATGGAGGCTAAGAATGGGCTCAGCATCCTGGACTTCCTCTCCCCAAGAGTGACCTGACCTGAGCCACTGCTGAATGACCAATCTTCCAGCACCAGAGACCAACAGGGAGTCCACAATATGACACCATTTCCCACAGTAATCAGCCTGTGATGTGGTGGCAATGTGATTGCCACGAGGACACTAACATAATAGAAAGGGTAACACGTTTTTTTCTTACTATAATAGACAATTTTTACAGGGATAGATACATTTTCCTTGTATGTAACTCTTCCTCGAAGACTATCATCCATGAGCTTACATAATGTCTTATCAACTGTCATGGTACTATACACATATTTATTTCTGACCAATGAACACACTTTATAACCAAAGAAACATGGCATTGAACTCAAGTTTGTGGAATTCACTAGTCAATCATATTTCTCACCATCTAGAATCAACTGAATTGACAGAATCACACAATGGCCTTGCATATGCAGTGAAACAATAAATGATCTACAGTACTGTTTGTCTCATAGGTAGGATTCGAGGGATCAGCAATCCTGCAGTGGGATTATACCACCTACCATTCATTATCACCTGTGAGTCACTGGAAATTTTTTCTTACAGTTCTTGTAAGTTGACGATTTATTGACCTAGAAATATTGGATTTGAAGGGGGAAAACTTCCATGAGAAGACACAGTCATGATTATATTTTTCTAGCAGACAAGACTTCCCATTTTGAATTTCTCATGCCTCTATATTAACAAGATAGAAAGGTAACTACAGTGTTGGGGGGGATGATTGATGGAGATTATCAAAGAGAAATCAAACAACTACTTCAAAAAAGAGGTAAGAAAAAGTATGCCTGGAGCACAGGAGATCCTTCAGGACATTTTCTGGTAGATATCATCATGCACTAATAATAAGGTCAACTGGAAACCCTAATAACCCAATCTATTCAAGTTCACAAATATCCCAGACAAATCAGAAAGGAAGCTATGTGGTTTACCCAACCAGGTAAAGAATTAAAACCCACTGACATGCTGGCTAGAAGCCAAAGGAATGCAGGAGAAAAGATAAAAATAATCATAGCTAACAGCTGCAACCAGTTCATAATTAACAGAAAGGATAACTTTTAATGCTATAAGTATTTATTTCTCACTTTGTTAATATGTTGTGAACATGAACTTCTAATACTAAGTGTATATGCTTTTCTCTCTGCATTCTTACACCATGTAACATAACATTGATTTACTTAATATCAGTACTTAGGTATTAAATCTACATTGTAAGTTAGATAAAATCATAAAAGCATATATCACTCAAAGAAAAATTTATTTCTTATTCTGAAGAAAGAACATTTTTAGTTGTACACAGAATAATTGTTTGTTGGAATCATAATGACTTACTGTCTATTTGGCAGTTAAGTATGGTTTGAGGGGAAAGGTCTTGTTGTCAAGTTGACATGGGGTGGATTGTAACTATTTATCCTCAAATGGCAACTTGACTAAATTACACACTACCTTGCAGATTGGTAATGTACTTCTTTGTGCATCTGCAGGATGTTCACAAGATGATCTGCACATGGGCCAACAAACTGAGGAGGGAATGCCCAACTCAGTGGTCTCAACTAATAGGAGTTTAGCCTGGATTAAATAAAAGGGAAAGGGGTTGGGGAAATATCTCAGACGCATAAGTACCTACCTGGCAACTCAAAGGAACCAAGTTCAATCTCTGGCCCCACATGCTTTGCCTGCCCTGCGCACTGAGAGGTAAAGGCCAACCTGGGGGCTACAGAAGTGAGCACTAGCCCATTCAAAGTGCATAAGGAGACCCAGTCTCAAAACAGAAAAAAATAAAAGAGAAAGCAAGTTGGCACGACTTTCTAAAACACTCCATTTTATGAGCAGGAGTGTCTTCTGCTACTGTCATTGCCTGTGGATATCAGACTCCAGTTTCTTCATCCCTGAACAGAAATTCACTCAAGCTCCACCGAATTGCTGGCCTGGAGCTGGTGCTATAGCCCTGATGCCTGATCATGTGCAGCTACAGCTTTGAGATCCAGCTGCTGCAGGATCCCAGCCCTCAGACACTCAGACATACTCTTTCCTCAGATTTTAGACAATGAAATATGTTTTTGCATATCTACTAAAACACCAAGATTCTACTCCACAATGTCAATTTTCAGGAAGATTGAATTTCTGAAAGAGAAATAAATTATAAAAGCTTTAATAAAGCAACTTAGAAGCTGTTTGTAATTTACTCTGATGTGAAGAAGTTTTTCAAAAAGCATTAAATTAAAAAAATATTTATAAAACATACATTATGGTTTGTGCCTAGCTTTGCCCCTAAATCCTCATTAGTTGTGGGGCAGACTTCTAGAGTTTGAAATGAACTCATGATGCAATGCTGGGATTATGGATGTGAGTGCTGCTGGGATTATGAATGTGACTGCTATACCTGCCCAGGGGCAGATAGTCTGGACGCAGTATAAGGAAGGGAGAGAGGCTTGCTCTCCGCTGCACCTCCCTTTTTGCTCTTGCTATTTTGCTGCTTTCTCCTACCAAGAACTGCTGCCCTCTTCCGTGTGCCACTCTGCCTTGGAGCTAGCTGAGTATGGACCACAAACTGTGACCCAAACAAACCTTCCCTTCCTTAATTTGGGGTGTCAGGTATTTTGTTCCAGCAACGAGAAGCAAAGTAACCAAGACAACATGCTGGCAGTTAATGCTTAATATTTTTTCCTTTCCTTTCTAATTTCTTATAACTTTTAAAACAATTTTTCTTGCTTATATCTGATAATCTGAACAACTAATTTGAAGACAACATTATGAAATACAATAACCATCATTGAATGCCTATTAATTTATTTAATGAAATTCTGTATCATTTCTAATTTTTTAAATATTTTGTTTATTTATTTGGTACAGGGTCTTCCTATGCAGCTTGGACTCGCAGTAATCTTTCTGTCTTAGCCTCCCCAGTGCGGGATTAGATGTGTGCCCCACCACTACCAGTTTCACTGGCCAGTTTGGCAGGCTAGGTGTCCTGGGGCCGCCTAGGCTTCTGTTACCAGGGCTTGACCTGGATCCTCACATGTGTAAGGCAGGCTTTTAGACCGCTGATCTGTCTCCCCAATCCTCTAACTTTTCTTTTTTACTATTTTTTATTCTCTTTAAAAATAAAATGTTTATTCTTTAAAAAATGCTTAATATTCTCTTGTTCTCACTTTTCAAGCATGATTTCATAATTTTTCTCTAACTGTCTCTGTTTATTCTTTCTTTTATAAGAAATACGTATTGCAAACTGAGAATTTCAAACAAAATTTAATCAAGAACTGGTTTCAAATGCTGAGAAACTAAATGAGGAAAGACGAGGTATTCCAACAAGAGTTGCACAAAATGCATTAGAGTTTGAGTGAAGACAAAAACAAGAAGAACAGGGACTGCTCCAGGAGGGGCCCAGGTGTCCTAACAGAAGCTGGATCAGCAGCAACAGCCAGAGACGGGGTCTCTAGACAGCTTCAGTCTCGCCATCCAGAGGTGGAAACGGTACATTAGGTACAGCACGTCGCCTCGCAGTGTATGTGCTGAAATCTTAATACGGTGTGCCTCTGAACGTGCCTCTGTCTGGACAGAGGGCCTTTGAGGGCATGTTCCTGTCGGACTATGTTTGTTCCTATGGGCAGGTCACAAACTAATCTGGCTGGTGTCATTATAAGGAGAAAGTAGAACACAGACCGCACACCGAGCAAGGGCTTGAACTTCTGTAGGTTGAACCCTTCTGATATTTTGATCATACATTTCCAGATTTCAGAATTCAGAATATTAGTCACTTTTAATCAGTTTTCTATTAGTATATTTATCATGATATTTCATTATGACAGGCCTGGCACACAAATAAAGAGAAGGTACTGATATAAACTTGTCTTCTCTTTTTTTTCCTCTAGAGTAACAGCCCTCCACCTTTGCCTAACATTGATAAATACTTTATTTAGCCTAGAAACTAGAAAATTTGACTTGCAATAGACATAGACATGAGTAATAGATTACAATACAGTACAGGCATAATACATGCTTTCACAATTCACTAATCCCAGTATTGTGACATTCTGTAAGGCTTATTCTTGCTTTAGGATAGTTTCTTGCTTGTTTATTAGTATATGTTTGTAATAGCTAATAATTGCATTTGTCTTCGAGATTAGCACATATATTAGCACATTTTAACTATTTTTACTTCATATTCTCCACCCACTCAGTCATCCCCTGCACCTAGATCCTGTTTTAAGAAAACAATTATAAGGTCCGATAGCCTTGGCTACTGATCTGGGATTGCAGTTAGCTCTGTATCCAAAGGCTGCACCATAATCAACAGCAGCATTGACTTCCAAAGTCAATAATCCTCAACATTGTCAAATGTCACCATTGTAAACACTAAACTTGGGTTATGACAATGAGTGTGGTAACCTCAGAACACTAGTATAATGTAGGATACGAGGGTCTTCCCTGCACAGGTATGTAGTACACAAATGCATGTGACACTTTGGATGTTTCATTAAGCAATTCAACTGCAAGCCCAATATTATCAAAAGTTTGAAACAGAAGTATTATATTTATTTATGCTTTATGTATAAACTTTATTTTGTTAGGTGCTAGATAGTAAACATTTGTTTAAACTGAAGCTCTATGAATAAAAATGTTTGCATGCATGCTTATTTGGGGGGACCTAACAGTAACTCAAAATAAAATGATTAAAATAAGACATCTTGTTTATTCAAATAAGATGAGTTTTATTTAAAAATTAAGCTGTTAAAGTAGTGCTAAGGTGGTCTGGGGAGATGGCTTCATAGAATAAGTGCTTCCCTGGCAAGCACAAGGGCCTGAGTTCAATCACCGGTTCTGAAAAAAAAAAAAAATGTGAAGGGACAATTTTAATTTTTTTATGTATTTAGTAACACTACACAGATTGGACTTGTAGTGATCCTTCCTGTTTTTCAGCCTCCAAGTTCTGGGATTACAGGCATAAACACGATGCTAAGTCTCAATCTCCATCTCAGCGTGCCATGGGGGCAGGGCCAGCATGGCAGGCTGGGGACTGAACCTTGAAACCTGAGACCCTGTGTCTGCCTAAGCAGGTGCTTTAATCCACTGTGCTATCTGGCCAGTCCAATTTTAGTTTTTTAAAATCTTTTATTTATTCATTTGACACATGGTCTCTTTAGGCAGCTCAAACTCATAGTGACCCTACTGTCTCAGCCTCCCCAGTACTGAGATTAGAGGCATGCACTACCATGCCCAGTTTTGGTGGTCAACACAGTGTGCCCAGAGTTTGGGAGTTGACAAAGCATGTGGTACCAGGGATTGAACTTGGGCTCTTGTGCTTGCCAGACAGGTGCTTAGACCCCTGAGCTATCTCCCCAGAGTCTAAAGGACAATTTTCATTGTCTTTGTTGGCTAACCAAATTATCAGATTTTTTTTTCACTTCTGTAGATTACTTGAATAAAATTGATCAGGCTTATGTTTGATAAATAATTACTTGTTAAGCGGGAAAGTAATAAACTGGTAAGGAGTTAGAGAAGAAAACCAATAGGGGATGGGGAGATAGCTCAGTAGAATAAGCGCTTGCATGGCAAGTGCTAGGTCCTGAGTTCACTCCCCAGTTCCACAAAAAAAGAAAGA
>NW_004524778.1:811375-827305 GCF_000260255.1 Octodon degus
AGAAAGAAAGAAAGAAAGAAAGAAAGAAAGAAAGAGAAAAGAATGTCAGTAGCTGATTACCCACCCCTTACACCTGACCCAAGAGTTTAAGTGACTTACAGACATGACAGCACTCTGAGATGTTCAATTGGAGTCTTCCCAATCTCAGACCTGTCCATCCTGCCCTCTGTGATTTATCAGCAGCAATTCAAATTTCTAACTCCACTGTGAGTGGCAGTGTTATTATGATAATTCTAATAATTTGGCCTTTGTTTTTTTAAGAAATTGATGAGCTGTCTGAAAACCACACTGATTCTGCCAGGAAAATAAATCTACATATGTATTAATGAAGTACACTACACACCCTAATCAATGACATCACTGGACAGTCAGGATATTCTCTTCTAAGTTGTGCTTTTGAACAAATGAGTGCTCTCCTAAATAAATAATTTTGATTACTTCATCAAAAACCTTCCCTGTGGCATTTCACTTCTACCAGTATATAATTTTCAATATATCCTCACTATCCTACTTCCATTTAAAACTTTCAGGCTCTGAGGAATTCTGATAACTCTGTAATAACCTTGAGAGGGAAGCTCAAATGGTCTTTCATGTCTTAGGATCCTGAAGATGTATCACCTTTTTAATAGGATCTCTTGGCTGTTTTGCATAATTCATGGGGCACATAAGACTTTCATAAGGAAAAATGCATAGTTTATATGATGTTATGCTGGCATTCTGCATATTGATTATCTATTATACTTTATGTCTTGATTGCATTATTTTTTCTGACATAATTCACTTCTAAGTGGAAGGACTATAATACCAAGACTGACTCAAAAATGTACACCCTAGCAGCTTTTCATATTTACATGCTGAAATCCTTTTAATTTTTCATTTCAGATTTCAGTGCAAAGTCATTTCTAGATGCTGCACAATTATGACATTAAGGGAATCTCCTTTCTCACAGAACTCCATAATGTTCTCTCAGAAATATCAGAAATCCTAGCTTTCGTTAAATCTTACTCTGAATCCTCCTTAATATTAACATCATGAAAGCAAAGGTGGGGGCTGGTGAGATGGCTCAGTGGTCTAAAGCACCTACTTAGAACAAGCTCAGCAAAGCACAGGGACCGCGGTTCAATCCCCCAGCACCACATGCCAGCCAGCCCCGCCCCCTGGTGGGCTGAGCTGGCCACACACACACACACACACAAGTAAATAAATAAAATTTTTAAAAAAAGAAAGCAAAGGTGTTATCATTCTTATTAAACAACTTTTGCCTTCTCCAAAATGGTAGCTATAATACAAAGAGTCATAGAATAAATTTCAAGAGAGAAATATTTTCATTCATATTTTCAGCATACCTCCATGTTTAGTTCTCTTTTAGAAGGAGGAAAAATGAAATGAACAATACAAAGATATAAATAGAAAAACTGTCAAAAGAGTTGGCTAAGTCAATTTTGAATTTTTGTTAATCAAGCATTGTTAGTTCAGTAAGCTGAACCTATTCGTCTCAGGTTAAGCCAACTATTCTTTTTTCATCTCACTTTTTTCAAAAGTTTCATTTAATGAGTAATATGTAGAAAACCTGTTAAATCCTTAGTCATCTGCCCTGCATTTGGTTATATTAAATATCATAATATTTGTTTTTGAAATAAATTTAGGTTGAATGAAAATACTTGGCAGGGGACCGAGGAGATGGCTTAGTAGAATAAGCACTTCCCTGGCAAGAGCAAGGGCCTCAGTTCAATCCCTGGTTCTGCCAAAACAAAACAAAACAAAACAAAACAAACAAAACAAAAAAAGAAAGAAAAGAAAATACTTAGGGGAATATTTACATACGCTAATGTTAGGAGGATTTTTACAAACTAAGTGGTGTAACTCTCCAAAAGATGTATGTAGGGGGCTGGGGAGATGGCTTGGTTGAATAAGCACTTGCCTGGCAAGCCCAAGGACCTGAGTTCAATCCCCAGTTCTGAAAAAAAAGAAAAAAGAATTTCCTTTGGGGCCAGAGAGATGGCTCAGTAGGATAAGTGCTTCCCTGGCAAGCGCTAAGGGCCTGAGTTCAATCCCCGGTTCAGGAAAAAAAAAAAAAAAAAAGTCAGGATTACTCCTAACCGTTAGAGTCAGGGAAATGGCTCAGTGGTGTAAGTGCTTCCCTGGCAAGCGCAAGGACCTGAGTTTAATCCCCGGTTCCGCAAAAATAAATAAATAAATAAATAAATAAATAAATAAATAAATAAATAAAATAAAAGATGTATGTAATTCAACTTTCACTGAAAATGTATCTAAGTACACTTTGTAGGTCAGCTAGTGAATCCATCCAAATGGCCAGCTAATTCATCTACTCTTTAAGTTCAGTACTGTGCTCACTTCACCCTTTGAGGGTAATGACCATCATAAACATAAAAGATCTCAGAATCTATGCAAGTAGACAGTGAAATCTAATACAGTGTATACAGTTTTGTTTGGTATTTCATGTCTCTGTTCATGTTTCTTCTTTGTTCAGATGGTGGTAGCGTTAAATAGACACAATGTGAGATGACGTGATTAGGTGAATACGTGTGATAAGAGAATAAATATTCAGCTGCCAAGGCAATATTCCCTTCCTTAACCCATTTTGCTTGCTAAGAAGCATGCATCATTCATTTGACCTTAGTATGCTTCATAATATGACAATGACAGTCAATATGATATTCAAGCTTAACGTGCCAAGAACAACTGCAGGCTAAATTGTTTTCAAAGTAACTCCTTTTAAATTTAATATAAAAAATAAACACATCCACGGTACTGGTAAAATTTGTTATTACATCAATGAGTTAGAGTCTCTACTTCATTTGTTTAATATCCTTGGCAAGGATGGCTTTATAGATCATTGCATTAAAATTCATTCAGCTCCTTTGGGAAATATAAAAGAAAATTCAACCTGAAAATCTGATATATTTGATTTAGATTTGTTTTAAAGCAGTTGTTTTCAACCAAGGATGATTTTTCCCTCTAGGGATACTTTACAGTGTCTAGAAGTACTTTTGGTTTTCCAAATTGGACAAATAATGCTTTCATCTAGTGGCTAGTGGTCTGGTGTGCTGGTCAACACATAATAATGACAAGAGAAGCCTTTTCATAATCATTAAACCCCAAGTATAAATAATATGCAAGTTCAACAGCCCTATTTAAAGGAATCTGAAATGGAAGAGCTGTTCATCCTTTCAATAATCATAGTCACATTGTGAAATATGAAAACTTGGCTCCCCTTGAAAGGTATTATTTCATTCGGATGTCTTTATGAGCTCTAAATCAAAAGTGCATCTCTATCAAATCTCAGTAGCTGGATGCTGAGAAGACAATGATAATATAACTTTTTGCCTTGTGACTAAAGTGTGATTTATTAGTAACATGTAAATACTCTGAAATATTTCTGTCAGCTAAAAGGAAATATGATGTTTGAAAAAAGGCATTGATAATTATAATATATATATATATATATATATATATATATATATATATATCATAAGAGAGAGGGAAAAATAGTAGGAAAAAAGGAAATTTGAGAAGTACATAATTAATATTTTGACAGGAATGGTGACGGTAGGTGTTATGATTTGTGTCTAATTGTTCCCCAAAGCCTCCTACAGTCATGGGGCAGCTTCTGGAGTTTGTGATTGATCATTGTAGGTGTGACACTGCACCTGTCCTGGGGCAGGTAATTTGCATTCCAATGTAAGGAGGAAAGAGAGGCTAGCTAGCTGCCTGAGCCAGAGGGTTCCCTTTTCCCCTTCACTCTCTTGCTCTTTGCAGCCACCATGGAAGCCTGCTCTCTGCCAGGTGCTGATCTGCCTTAGATCAGCTGAGTATGGACTGAAACCTCCACTAACTGTGAGCTAAGACAACTTTCCTTCCTTCATTTTGGGTGTTGGGTATTGGTCCCAGCAATGAGAGAAGAGTGACTGAGACAGTAGGCATGCCTCCTGATACTACTGCCTCCTCTTACTATAAAACTGAGTTTTCAGGTAGCAAAAGGATCCAAATCTACTGGTTAATATAAATACGCTTAGTGATATGAAGAGGAATGAATATCAATTGATTCTCCTTATTAATAATATATCAGCTCCTCTTCCCCAGAAGATACTCTCCTGTCACCCAGAGGAGGCATTCTCCTTCTCCATCTCCAAAAAGAAGGGCTTCACCCCACCCCTTTGTGAGAGAAGGGCCTCACCACCCCTCCACCAAAGCACTAGGTCTCCTCTCCACCTCCCAATCAGAGAAGCTCCCCAGTGTCCTAGAGACCTTTGCCTTCTCTCTCACTAAAGCGTAGGAAAGGATCTTCCAGGGAGGCACGGTCACCACAAGCAAACAAACGACGTTCTCCCTCACCGCAGCTTCAAGCTCCTCACACTTCAAAGTCCTGCACGTGTTCTAAGAGGAACATCAGCCTCACTCGGAAGAAGGCAGTCCCCATCTCCAGGAACCAGGCCCGTTAGAAGAGTCTCCAGAACTCCAGAACCTAGAAAGACAAAAAAGCTGCCTCACCAAGCCCACAGTCTGTAGGAAGGGTTCCGCCTCGATCTCCCCCTTGGTCTCCTGATCAAGTAGCTAAGAAGCCCCCAGCACCTCCACCTGTTGTCCAGCCTCGCTCGCCCTCTAGAGACTAGTCACCCCCAGTGCCATTCCGGAAGCTAAAAGCCCAACGCCAAGCCCATCACCAGTCTGGAATTCTGAAGGAGGTAGCAAGAAAAAGAAAAGGACAAGAAACACAAAAATCACGAAAAGGAAAAGGCTGTGGCTGAAATCGCTTCAGCTCCTATAACTGCTGCAGGAAGAATGGGAGGCAGCCCTAGAGGTGAAGAAGGAGACAAAGTGAAGCTGAAGACAGGGATTTAGAGAAGTACGTGTAGGGAAAGGCTCTGCGATCCATGCGGATGGCTCAAGAGTCCCCACAGTCCTGGGGAGGGAGATATGTTTGTTAGGATCTCAATTTTATTTAGTTTGTACTCAATTCAATTTCAAAATTTCTAAATGTGCTTGAGCTTTAGCCCATAGCCTATGTTGTAATTATTGCTAGGTTGAAGTTCAACACATAAAAAGGGGAGGTAGATTTACAATGCAAAAAGTGTATTAGTGACAGTTTTTCATGGGCAACTGATATAAATTTGTTTAGAGTAAAATATTTTAAGCCCTAAAAATTCATTTTTGTAAAAAGGGTGTTTGAATATTGTTGGCATTCTTATGGTTTCTTTAAATGTGCTGAGTTATGTCAAGTTTTATGCCCTTTTCTCTTTTTGAAATTTCTTTTCTTTCTTTAATGTGAGTCTTCACACTCATTTAAGTTGTGTTTCCAACCTTGCACAGCTTTTAAGCTTGTCCAGAGTCAGACCACTGGAGAAGTACCTCAAGGACATAAAGGGGCGTCCTAACACCACAATCTTCCCTGTTTCCTGCGGAATTGCTGCTGAAATGAATCTCGATTCCAGCTCCGGACTGAGACAGAAAACTGAAAGCTTGTTTTCCAGGACACTAAGTTTATACACATGTGTAACATGTTGATTCAGAACACTGGGATTGAATGCTGCTCTGTTCCGATTTTCTTTTTTCTTCTCCATCCCTCATTGTCAGCATCCTCCCTACTCTTCTCTCTCCCTTCATAAAGACAGTTAACCTGTCCCAGGAAGGATCCATGGATCCTTCAGGTATATGATGTATTTGTGACTCCATTCACACTTTTGTCTTACTCTTCCAATTAGGATATATACCAATCAGAGCTCTTGTGTTTGCAAGCTGGAAGGACTCAGACTTTGAAGTAGTGTCTTGCTTTCACTGGTTTGTTGCTGTTTTTTTTGTTTTTGTTTTTTTTTTTTTAACTAAAGCTATATGAAGCTTGCAGATTTAAACAATAAATTTATATTTTTAAAACAAAAAGTAAAAGGAATGTTTATGCTCTTAGTTTTGAAATGTTTCACTTTTATTAATCAGTAAATGATGTACTTATAATGCCACAGCACAATGTTTTAACTAACATGGTTGTCTTTCTAAATAATAATAATACGATGAAATCAAAGATGATTCAATGTTCAAATTTCTGATTGATTTTTCATAAAAGTAACTCACAATTTCACCATCATCAGGGTACTATCTATGAATGATAATAATATTCTATGAATATTGTTAATATTAATAATAATAATATCTATGAATCGACAGCCTTGGCAGTCATATTCAGTGCTGCCATATTCTACAGACATTCATGGTTACTAAACGCAGAAGCCTGAATTTTATTTCACACCAGGCCTGGAACATGTAAGCATTCATTCCTAGGGGAACAGAGAAAAAAGCCAGTGAAAGGCTACCTTCAGGTGACGGGCATCTTTTGCATCTGTATACTCAAAATATTTAGGATAGATATACAACTCCATTCTCTTAATTCAATGAATAGAGAGGTTTGTTATAATAATGTTTGAGGGCAGGATATCATGTCTGTATCTTGTACAATGAATGACCACGTGACAATAACATGAAATGTATTAATTCTTGTAGATGTGCCACTAATCAGTTGTGAAACTGGCTGAATGATAAGTGTTTCTCAATAAAATCATGAAAAAAAGAATCAACCAAATTAAATAAAAAATTAATGTATTAGACATTAAAAAAAGAAAGGCCATCTTTGTTCTAATGAGCACACACTGATACAGGGGCATCTACAAAGAGAGATTTGACTCCCAGTTTTGAAAAATAAGAGCCAACATAGTTGATGTCATATCCATCTTATTTTTTAAAAAAGGTTCTTTTCTTCAGTTCTAGTGGGAATTTAGCTCTTTGAGGGCTTTTCTGAGCATGATACAATGTTCAAAAATTCTCTCCACCTCTTTTCACCTAATGTAAGTGGTAACAATTTATCATCTTTCCCAATCTGAAATAAATTTAGACCAACAAACGTTGTGTGTTTTTTTTTTTTTCCTTTAGACCTTAACAAATATTCCTTGTGGAGCAAAATCACTTCTAGTTAAGAGGTTCTCTCTTAGAATGATACACTGACAGTCGTCTGTTTCTTTCCCTTTTCTGGTAGAAAAAAGTGCAGGCATATCCTCTAGGTCAACTTTGCAGGTTATTGTCTAAATCAAACCAATTTTGAGAGTGAAAATGAATGGAATTAATTTCTATGCTAGGAAACAAATTCAATTCAAGCAATACCACCTCTGACTGATGGGGAAATTGGTTGCCTTGCCTATAAACCATACACAAGCGGACATGTTCTGAGAGAGCTTTCTAACCCTGTGAGAAAATTTGGGACACCACTGAGTTACATGATGTTACAATACAGGTTCTTCTATGTCCTGAGTCCTCACTGACCTTGAAAGGCTAGGGCCAAAATGTTGGCTGTCTTTGCATCTCTTCTTTTTCTCTGATTTTTGGCCTGTAAACTTAAGCTGTTAACCATCCAGAAGAGAAGCTTAGTGATATTATTACCTTATAACATAGGCAGTTGAGTTTAACCTCACTATCTGTCTGAATATCAAACATCTTAGACATATCATGGAATAGGTATTTTCCATCAAGTATGGATATGTTAAAATTTAAATCCCTACAGAATGTGTAGAAAAAAAAGTAAATATTTTTTAAAAAATTGTAATAAACAGTTACATATTTTTACACAGAAATTTATTTATTTATTTATTTATTTATTTATTTATTTATTTTTGCAGAACTGGGGATTGAACTCAGGCTCTTGTGCTTGCCAGGCAAGCACTTATTCTACTGAGCCATCTCCCTGGCCCTAGTCAATTGCTAAGATTATTTATTTATTTATTTTTGTGGAACCAAGGATTGAACTCAGGCCCTTGCACTTGCCAGGGAAGTGTTTATTCCACTGAGCCATCTTCCTGGCCACAAAATTTTAGAAATCTAACCAAATACAGCACTGTAGCAGGACAGTCCTATGACATTTTTTTCTTGTCTCTTGTTTTCATTTATTACCCTTTTTTAAACAAACATTTACTTGAGAGACAGTATAACAGTAGTTAGTATGACATTACAAGCACTACTTATTTAGAAGTCCAGAATGAGAAGCATTCCAAGTATGACTCTAGTAGTACACACTAATATCTTCAGTGCAGTTGCCTAGTTCACAGGTATCAGCATATCTAGGTAGTCAGGGTAAGAATCCTACCAATTAGCTGCTAGTTTCAAAAGCCTACTGAACATTCTCAGGATCTTTACCTTACCCATCTTGTGCTAAATTGTAGATAAGTGAAGAGTTTTCTGACATTTGGTCTTTGAATCTCTGGATTCAACAACTGAATCTGCTTTCAATTTGAAACTGTTAATATGTTTCATTTACTTGAATGTGACATGGTAAATAGTGCGAATCACAGGAAATAATTTTAGGGTTCTTAGTGTTAGTTTTGAGAGTAGGATATGTGTGATTCATTAGACACATGTAGAACTTACTGACATGCCTGGTTCACATTTTTCTACAACATGGCTTATAGTTTGATTGTTTCCTGCTTGCTTTTTTGGACATTACATTGATTTTGAATTATCTGACTTTCCATTGAACAAGTTCTTTTCCTTTCACAGTACCTGCTGTACCTTTCAGATTTTAATTACTCTTTCAGGTTCTTGTACTAGAGAGATAATATGATGTTTTTACATGTGGATCTGATTTATTTCACTGACCAATATCATCTTTGGCTGCATCCACTTATCTGCAAAAGCCTCAAATTTATCTCTTTTTAATAGATGAATAATGTTTCATTGTATAAAAATCCATATTTTTTGTATCCGTTCCTCACTTGATAGCTATATGGGTTGTTTCCTAGAGTTAGATATGACAAATGGCACTGATATAAACATGGGTGCACATATATCGCTGGAGTATGATGATTTGAGTTCATTTAGAAAAATACCTAGGAGGGGAATAGCTGGCTTGAATGGGACCTCCAATCATAGTTTTTTGAGGAATATCCACACTGACTTCCATAATGATTGTACCAGCCTGCACTCCCACATTTCTATCTGGTAATCTGAACAAGGAATTTGAAGATAACATCATATAATACAGCAATCAGTTTTGAATTCCTATTACTTTGTTTAGTTAAATCTTGTATCGTTTCTAATGCTGGATTTTTTTTTGTATCACTATTTTGTACTCTTTAAAAATAAAAAATATAATAAATGAATTATCTAACTTAAAATCTACAATGCTGGTAGCAAGTCTGGACACAATATTTTCCTGTAATTTTGTACCCTATTGTATGAATAATTTCCTGGGCCAGCTTAACTGTACCATGGGATGCCAAGATTAAAACTTATTGCTTAGTATTTTTGTCAAGGTTTATCTGAGTGAGCTCAGTGGTTGAATAAATTGACCCAGTGAAGTTGGTCACTCTCTCCAATGTAGGTGGGCAGTTTTCAATCATATGACTCCCCAAAGAGAACAAAAAGACAGAGAGAAAAAAATTCACCACATTTTTCCTTCTGTCCGTCTGTTTGAGCTAGAACATTGTTTCTGTTACTTATGGCTCAGGATTTACACAAGCAACTTCCCAGATTATTGGATCCTTGGCTTTGGGTGGAAATTAGAATTTGCAAGCCCTGTTTGTGAGGTCACCCAACATTCATGATCACGTAAGGAAATTCCTCATGTCTATAGCTAGATTCAATTCTTTCTCCTCTGGATTCTGATCTCTACAGGAGGCCCACTGATATACTAACTCATTAGTAAATATATTTATTTGGTTGTTTACTGAGGATCCTAATTTTTAGGTCTTGCCACTTTCCTCACCTTTTGTACTTATTAGTGCTAGAGAGTATTGCTAGTGGAAAGTGAAATATATGTTACAAGAGGAAGACATTGATTACTACAGTAGCCAACATAAAAGATGCTTAGTGTTTGATAAAGCAGATATTTTCTTCATAAAGTGAGACAGTGGTAGATCAATATTTTGTTCAAATATATGACGCTAGACTTGGATATTTTGTATTTTGTGTATCTCAAAGATTTAAAAGCATGACAATATTCTTCACTCAGGCTATACTCTCTCCTGTTCAGTACACAGCAGATTTAGGTTTTCTTTCAGTAACACAGTAGTATGACCTTGCTCTTTTTGATAAATATTTTAGTATTTTGTATTCATAACAATTAAGTAATATTTCTAAATCTACCTTCTCTTGTTGTAAGTCTCAGCTGCTTTGAGGTGGCTTCTGTATCCAACTTAAATATACCAAGTGACCTCACTGGATGCTGACTCTAAGCCAATAGAATTCTTTTGCGTGATCATAGTCATAACATTATTTTTAATGCATATAGTCTTATGTTTAATCTGTTCTATGATCATCATACTCTGTAGTACTACAAAGATATGTAACAAAAAGTAACAATTAAATCCCTAGTCTACCTATTCTTAGAGGAATGAGGTTGTTACATGTTTTGAAGCACTGATAATAAAATTATCTTCACAATATTTGCATTTATTTTCCTTTTATCAAACTACAAATGGTAACTATGAAAGACCTAGAAATTTTGACTTTGTGCTGCAAGTAAGCTTGATGCTTTAACAGAAGAGGGTGCAGAAAATAACACCCAATAGATTTAATATCATTCGTCTTCTAAAAATAGTGGATTTTCAGCACTAGTCAGGCTAACTCATCTTTCTTCCAACTATTAGTCATAAAACTTGAGCGAGTCTTTCTTATTACACAGCAGTTTCATTTTATTCTATTCCATTCATAGTCCAATTTAAGCGACAATGTGATAACTCTATGTCGACTTTAGCTTTTCAGGTTCACCTTGCCTGTGTCCTAACACTCGGTATGCTTTCTTGTCATACTGTTTTTACTGTTTTACTTGTCAGAAAATTTAACACTTCTCCCCCTTATTTGTTGTTAATATCTTTGGGTGATGTGGTACTTCTTGTTTAAAAAAAGTCATGTCCAAATTAGTTGGATTTTACTTGTCTTGCTATTTGCAGTATGTTTGAAAAGTAAGGACTGAAAGACACAGGCAGAGTTCAGAATCTACAAATACTCTCTCTCTTCACTTGGACCTTGTTGGACTATTTCCATACAGTGTCTCAGTGCAGTCTCCTTTCCTCTCTTATCGGCACCTTACTGGGGCAAACTTGGCTTCTGCATCCACTTTGGGTTGCCCAGTGGCTTCTCCACCTGCTGACTCTCAGACGCAGGCTATATGGAATGGTCAGGATGGACAGTTTTGCTAGCACATGTCATATTTCTCCACCTACAGGGTACCTGGGTACCTGATGCACCTTCTTACTCCTACTCTGCTTTCAGCTGTATTTGTAACAATTTCTATTTTCAATGAGGCACTCTCCTTTTGGAAAAATATTGTCACTGAGTCTTCTGAGACTGCTGCACTGGAGGGCCCCAGCTCTTGTTGGTGCTCCGCGTTGGTTTGTGTAACAGTTCTGGTTTCACATAAGAGCTCTGCTACTCTGAGCTAAAGTGTCATCACATAAACTGTGAGTTATTAGAGCTTATTTCATCTCTTGCTGGATGAAAATTCAGTCTATAGTGCTTTAGTTTTCTGTTTCTGTACAATAATTACAATTTAAAGAAGGAAAAATGGAAAGAATCAGAAACAAATTGCCTCCAGATTCACACCGGAAGTTCTTTCATTGATGTTTGGAAGTAAATCAGGTACTGCCATGTGTGTATAAAGAGGTAAAGATCACATTCATTATAGAAACTCACACATTCCTTCTCGATGCTGTTTTCTTTTCTTCTCTTCCGTTTTCCTCTCCTTTATCTAGGGCATCATGTATATGGCACAACTTTATGAAGGTTTTGAGTTAGGACAAATAAAGAATGAGGATTTGGAAGGCAGACAGACAGACAGACAGACAGACAGACAGACAGACAGCTAGCTGTGTTAAAAAGTTCCATAAATCTCAGTGTCATTGCAGCATGGATTCTATTGTAGTAACCAGAGGAAAATTAACATTTATATATTAGCTATGGAGAAAAATATGCTTCAATATTCTGTGTTCAGTAAGCATATAAAAGGCTTTCAATGTGTATACCTTTTAAAACATTCTAATTAGTTCTAATTTTGAAACGTAATTTAAATTTACCTCTGTAGCACGCATTGTCAAGTCTGTGCACAAAGCACTGCATAAGATGCACTAAATATTAATGAATTGCGCCAAACTTCAAAATGAATTATCAACATGAGGACACACATAGGATGCAAAATACGTTATATGAGTTATTTTCTCAGTGCATATTTTCTTTGCTCTATGTAAATAAAGTCTAGATAATCTAAATTATTTAGACAAAATGCTTTACAGTTAGAATTCTTATTAAGCTACTGAATCTGCAAACTGTTCTGTTTTCTGGAGAAAGTTCATATTTTTAGGCTAGGGACTGTTTCATGCTAATGCTTTGCAAATCTTATTTGAATCAATAAATGCCACTGTCTCCACTCTTTCCTCAACTATTTAAGGAAGTTTGTGTCACAGCTCAGACTTTTTACATTTTAGAATGATAAATAAGCAGTTGATTGTATATAATTTCACACTTTAGTAGTGTCTTGGTAGTACACAAAAATAATTCTGAAAGAAAATGAGTGAAACATATCTATGTCAATTATAATTTAAACAGCAAAAGTAACACAAATTTTTTAAAATAATTTCATAATCATTGAAGTTCTCTTTTATCAACAAATAAATTATTTTACAATTTTGATTTCATTTAAATGTGCTAAAAATCAGATGATAAAATATGTATTAAAATGTAACAAGTTTGGAAACATGCAAGCAGTATACTAAGTAATTCAAAGCACCTTTCCAAAATGAGATTACATAATAATTTTTAAAATGTAAGTTGTTCCCAAATATCAGCATGGGATATGTGCAGAGCTATGGGAAATGTAATGGGAATTTGTAATTCTACCTATGAAATCTTGGCGGCTTCCCTTGTTTTCCACTTGGTGGGAATTTTGTTATCTTGCATTCCCAAATCATTCAGGCAACTCTGATGATACATCAGTACAAGATGGTGTTTCCTCCTTGGCAATTAGATTTATTTTTGTTTCTTAGGTAAAGAAATACGTCATAGAGAAATAGTTCATATCAACATTAAGAAGTGTATAGTTAGGGCTTCCAAGGTAGTTCATTGGACTAAGCTCCTGCCTAAGCAAGTGCAGGGACCAGGGTTCGATCCTCAGCACCACATGCTGGGCTGGCCCTGCCTCTGGGAGCACTGAGCCGGCCACTGAGCCCAGGCATAGTGGGGCATGCCTGTAATCCCACTGCTGGAGAGGCTAAAAACCAAAAGATCACTGTCCAAGCTGCACAGTGAGACCCTGCACAAAATACAAATACAAATACTACTACTACTACTAATAATAATAATTATTATTATTATTATATACTTGAAGTGTGAAGTGAGACTTTAAAAAATACAAATTCAGAAAGATTTTAGAGCCCTAAAAATATGAGTAATATACATTTTTCTGCTCTCCCACTCAGCTACATCAAACTCTCACAAAATATTTTTCTTAGAGAAGGAGACATTTGGCTATGCCAGTAGTTCTTAAAGTTCTACAAGTAAAACAATATTAGTTTTTACTGACTTCTGTGGAATATCAAGTGTATATATCACAAATAAGAGAGAAATTAAATCATTTGTGCTTATTTTCATGGAATTTTAGAAATATTGCTATGTCAAATGAGTTAGTATATATTATGAACATATTGAACATTTTTGGCAATTCAACAATTAATAGATTATTTATCATTTTATTGTGTATTGTGTCAAATATTGTCTTATGTCCTCAATAAATAGTATGTTGGCATGTTTTTAGTTGTTTGCATACTCTTCAAATTAAAAACATTGTGGACCAAAAGTAGCATTGGATTAGTAAAGCCAGAAAGAATTAAATTCAGTTCATTTCAGAAGAAATATTCAATAAAAAAGTTATTTGTCATTTTATGCTTTCCAATTTTCTTATAAGACATAATTTCAAAGATTCTATATCCATTAATATTCCTATTCCTAATTATCTATATTTTTCCAGAAAGTTGAAAAAAATGTTTTCTTATAAAACCAATTTGTTAGTTAGCAAGTTATTGTTCACACTGAAAAAGCATCTGTTCACTTTGTGAAAAGAAAGTTCCAGACATACATGCCAGTAGACAACCATGTAAATTTGCCTCTTGAATAATATTTTTAATGTTTTATTTTATATAGTGCTTATGTGTGTGTTTATAATAAATGTTCTCTGAGTCAGTGGAAAAACTTAGATAAGAAAAGATTTTCTAAAAATAAAAAGTATTTTACATAGCCAAACACTTTCCTCTGTGGTTCTGTAATCTCCTTGATCAGAAAATTTGGGACACCACTGACTTGCAAGTTGTCACAGCAGAGGTTCCCTTATGTCCAGAGTCCTCACTGACCTTGATGGGTTAGGGCAAAATATTGGCTATCCTTTTAGCCCATCTATTTCTCTAATTTTTGGTCTGCAAACTTTATTTATTGAACATCCAGAAGAGAAGCTTAATTATATTATTATCCTGTAACAGAGGCAGTTAAGCTTAACATTACTATCTATCTGAATATCAAATGCTTTAGACATAAAAAGAAACTGTTATTTTCCAAAAATCATAGATATTCTAAAATTCAAATCCTTATAGAAAGTTAAAAAAACTATTACACATTTTTATATAGAACTTCAGAAATCAAAAAATATGCTAAGCTGTAAGAGGCTCAAGTCAACAACTTCTGACAATTACTAGTTGTGCTGATAATTCACTGCTATTGTGTACTATTGGACTATATTGGTTTATTTTGTTGAATTCAAATACCTAGAATCTTTGATCTGGCATCAAAGTATGAAAAGGTCCTTCAAAGACAACTCCAGAGCCAGCCAGATAGTTCAGCAGATTAAATTGCCTGCTTAGGCAGACGCAGGGACCAGGGATCAATCCCTGGTTCCACATGCCATTTGGCCCCACCCCCAGGTTGCACTAAGACAATTGAGACTAGGCATGAGGACACATGCCTTTAATCCCATCACTTGGGAGGCTGAGAACAAGAGAATCACTATGAGTCCAATCTGTGTAGGGAGACCCTGTAACCCTCAACTAAATACAAAAAAGAATAAAAAAAATAAAAGATTTCTCCAAATACAGCTTCTATAACTTCAAAAAGTAAAAAAGAGAATTTAGATGTTATTGACTGATCTAAAGCTAGAGATTGTGTATGTGTGATTCTTTCAAAAAATAAAAATAAAAAAATATTTTATAACATTGTTGGAAGAAGATACTTTTATCTTTGACTTTCTGTACTTTGAAGCATAAATTGATGTACGTAAGAGTCTATACAGAACACAATTGCAAGAGCTAACAGAGCAACAGGATAAGAAGGGCTGAGGACACAGCTCAGTGGCATAAGCAACAGCTTGGCACGTGCAAGGGCACGAGATCGCTCCCCATAGTGCAAAAGCAAACTAATAGAACAGAAAATTGTAAGAACCGAGTTCCCATCTAAATTTGTTTATATTTATTTCTAATTATGGTTAATATGTTATGGTAAACTACTCTGCTGTAATATATACATATATACATATATATATACACACGCACTGTGTCTACATATGTCTCTAAATATAATCTTAAATATTTGTGTTTACTGTTTTGAATAAAGACAATATAAAAGGTTAGTCATCCTATTTCTGTAAATATTCTTACCACAGTTATTTTCCTCATTCTTAATTACCCACTAATTCTTTAGACTTGCCAAGGAGTAGCACTAGAATTTCTGTGACGAAAAGAAATGCACAGCACTGTATTCTCTATTGCTAACTTTTGGTTTGGATATTATCGACACACATATACACATACGCTTGCAATTGATTAGTAATATATTAGCTTATAAATTTCATTTTTTAAAATTAACCCAGGATCATTAGAGAATAAATGTGCTTTCTAGCAT
>NW_004524778.1:827716-829503 GCF_000260255.1 Octodon degus
CCAGGGGCTGGGCCTTTATAGTGTTTTGATGCTTAAAATAGGAAGAACAAAAGCAAGAAGGAAAAACAGCAAAATCTGTACTAAAAATAAAGAAGTTACAGTGTGATTTTTAAAATATATCAATCAGCACAATTGCAAGAAGAAAATTTAAACAGTGATGGTACAATAATCTCCGTGGTGTCTGTGTTAGTGATGCTCTGCAGATACATAGCCCGATATGATATTTATACATACATGCCCTTCACAGTGAAGGCTGCATAAATGATAGCAGTCTCACGACACTGAGGCCACGGAGATGTATTACTTTGTGTAAGCCCACCCTACTTTTGCAGATGAAATACCCTAATGTGAGAGTATGTATTAGAATAATTGATTCTCAGTGTGGAGGCTGAAATGTCCCATGACAGGTCTTCTCCATCTGGGGAACTTGGATTGCTGATCGATCACACTCAGTACAAATTCACAAGCTGGAGCACCTTGGTGGCCATTGCTGTATGTCCTGGAGATCAAAGGGCATCGCAGCCTGGAATTCTAATGTCTAAAGCTGGAAGGACAACATATCCCAGGCCCTGGAGAAAGAAAGGCCAGTGGGCTCCCTCTGTGTAGTTGCTGCTGTTGTTGTTCTGTGCACACAGTGGGGAGCTCACTGAGTACTGTCAGCAACATCGCACTTAGAGCTTCTGCCTCAGTCTATGACTTAATGCACCGTTGTTTTCTAGAAACACATTCAACAGCATGCCTAAAAGTAATGCTTCAACAGTTGTCTAATCGCTTCTTGGCCTTTTGGCTAAGATCAAGTGTGTAGCAGTTTTCTAATTATTTCCTAATCTTGTCAAAGTAAAAGTGCCTGACTTGTGTGTCGAGTGTTCAGAAGGGTTTATTGTGTTGAGATGTCATATAGCTATATGTAGCTGATACTATCTCCATTTTCTAGAGGGTATTAAAAGGAAGGAAGCAACAGGGAAAGGAAGACAGTAACTAGTGATGGTGGAACTTAAGCAAGTTCTGTAGCACATGATCCCGGCATGGTGTATCAAGGGGCTTGAGCCTCCGCTGTCACTTTCTCTTATGAATTGTGTTGGCTGCTCATTTAAATAATGTCCTGTATGGAAATAATGTGCAAAATAAAGGCTATGTGAGCAACAAAAAATTAATATAAATAAATAAATGGATAAATAAGATATCAGGTGGTTTATCAATCTCCTTGGTATCAAGGATGTGAAATTTAAATTCATATTAAGATATCAGTACTCATCAACCTTATTACCAAATAGTAAATACTGTTACTGCAATAATAGCTACATTAGGCAGACATGTATTTCAATCAAATACAAAAGAATATTCAAATAATACACAAGTGTCTGTGCAAATATCACTGTCTCAGGATTCATTACAACTACAGAGAAACAAAAGGTAGAAAACACATCAACTAACATTCTGTGATAAACCAAAGGACACAAATGTATAAGCAAATAGCAGCAATTCAGATTTAATGTGCAACATCCCCCTCCACCCTTTATCTATAAGAACACATGTCAAGTGCTCCCATTACTACTTGAAACTGTGAATCATACAAATCCCAATTATAAAATATGACTTTTATCTATAATATATGCATACGAAAACTTCAATTTAAAAGTAAGACACAGTAAGATATTTGCATAAATTTTTAATAAGAATTAGAACAACTATAACCAGGCAATGAAATAAAAATTATGGGAATGTGATATCTCTCTCCCTCGGACGACCATCTTTTCTTTTATTTACATATTTGGTACAAGGTCTCA
>NW_004524778.1:830383-851599 GCF_000260255.1 Octodon degus
CCCTCTATCAATAGAGCTATTCATTTCTTCAGCTGTGAGTGCCCATAAAATGTCTCTGAAAAAATAAATGGGACCATATTATGGTGTGGGAAAGTGTATGGCTAGTAACAGAGTAGGAAGAAGAGTTATGATAAAGCCTTGCTTAGCTTTTGAATTTTAATATATTTCTTTATTAAATACAGAAAAAGAAACCACAGAATTCTAGGAAAATTTTTACATCTTTTATTCTGAATTTATTGCTAAGTGTAACACAGTTTATTTCTACTGAATGACATTAAAGGCTATTGTTTGATAGCCTTTGGTAAGTGATGCATCCAACTTTGACCAGCATAATCTGAAGCGCTTCGAATGTTTAACTGAGCACATGAAATCCAAAACAGAGGAAAACAGTTCTACAGACGGTAGATCTCAGGCAGGGAGATCCAGAGCCACTTTGAGACCGGTAAGACTGAGGGTCAGTGTGCTGACATGGTCACCAGGTAGGGACAGACTCAGCAGGCAGAAAACGCACTCAAGAGACCAACGGCAGCTCTGGGAGCTTGGAGGCGGAAGTCCCAAGAGGATAGGCAGAGGGGAGAGCGGCTGAAGGAGGAGCTGAGGAAGCCATCAGTCAGTGCACACTGAAGTGCAAGCTGTCAGAGCGACGGTTGAGGAAACAATCAGAAAGGCCTGATCAACTGATAGATGAGAATTATCAGTTGCAGAAGCCAAAATGGTAAGGAATCGATTATGAAAGTTCAACAATTTATTCATTCACTCTTTTGAACAAAATTTCAAGAGGTAAGTAATTTATTTCAGCTATTAAAAGTAAGTTTGCAAGCGAATACATATATACATATATATGATAAATATTTTATGCCTCTACAGAGTTGAGCCCAAAATAGAGTCCCTCTACTTAGGCTAAAACTTCCCTACATGACATTATTCAATACCGAATTGCAAGTAAATCACTACACTTCTTTACATCACATGACTTTTCTCTAAATATAAACTGTTTTTACATTTATTGTTTTATTCTTGATATAAATATATTGTTTTATGCCAAGAAATTACTGGGGAAATTTATGTAAAGTCTCTACTTTCTACTTTACATGCTACATGTACCAGTATAGAATATGATCTGTTAGGAAAATTGTATTTATTATTCACCTAGGAAACATTTTATAAACATGTACCTGTAGGAGCACTGTATTTTGTATACTAAGAAATAAATGTTAATTACTCAAAGGCAGAAAGCCATGAAAATATGTTTCTCTCATTTCTCTGATGAGCAACTCTTCACCTCATTTATTTGTATTATAAAGATTGAGAGCGGGGAAAAAAAGATTGAGAGGAATAAAAAATTCACTATCAAATGGTATCCAAATAGATCTGTGCGACTCCTCAGTTAAACAAAGAACAGAGACAAGGGTTTGATCCCCAGCATGCCATGCTGAACACCCTACCCAACCCACCCCAGCGCTAGTGATTGAGACTGGGCATGTGGGCATGGTGGTGTGAGCCTATAATCCCAGCGCTTGGGAGGTTGAAAACAGAAGGATCACTATGAGTCTGACCTGCATAGTGAGACCTTGTAGACCCTGTGCTAAGTACATTTTAAAAAATAGGAAAATAAAAATAAATAAGCAAGAATGCTTCATGAATGCATTGTTTCGAGAACATCCTTGAGAGAATGTGCATAGAAAATTCCAGAATATTGTCTTCTCTGCTTTATTTTATGACTTGGGTTCCAAACTGCTTAGCATAGATCCCATGTTGGTCTTCTTTTATAATTTTATTGTTTGATTTTTAACATATTCATTTCATTGACACATTTAAACGAACATAATGCATATACTTTAGAGCCACATTTGCATGGAACTATGAGAGTAAATTCAAAGGTTTAAGGATAACCAATGAATTTGATTTTACTTTTTTGCATTTCATCTATAGGGCTTCTATAAAAGGACAATAGTGTTATGAAAGGAACTGTGTTATGAAGAAAGATTGGTCACCTTTCAATCCAGATAATTTTAACAACTGTTTGACTTAGACCTACTCCAACACTGTAATCAATTAACTTTAATCTCCCATATCAATAATATATATCTATACATGCCACAAACACACATATATATAATTAATAATGTTAATTGTGTATTTGTAATTGTTTATATATGTACAATTACAAATACTCAATTAATATCAAGAATTTAAAGGCTGGGCATGGTGGCGTGCACCTGTAATCCCAGCAATTGGGAGGCTGTAAACAGGCGGATCACTATGAGTCCAATCTAGTACTGAGACCCCGAACACCCTGTAGACCCTTTCCTAAAATATAAATAAATAAATAAATAAATAGTATCAATAATTTAAGCAGGTAGAATTCAAAGGTATGAAACATTTTGGAAATATTTGAAAAATGGAGTCAAATAGAGAAAGCCGACAGGCATTTATTATATGCCATTTATGTCAAGCATATTGTATTGATCATAAGTTTTGTTAAACTTAATCTTTTACATAAACTACAGGCCATTTTAAGAGATAATATTTGTGACAATTTTTTTCTCAATTTTCCTTGGGACAATCTGGATAACTTATTTTGTCAAGAATGCTTACAAGTACCAAATGCTTTTTTTTAGCAGATAAAATTGTTCTAAGGAGGAAGAAATACAAAATACTATGCCTAAATTTTAAGGATTAATTTGATTATCACTCCAGAATACATCGAATTGAAAAGGAAAAATGGAAATACTAAGTGTAGTAGTTGTTGGATAAATAGCTGCAATTGCAGACTAGTCTGAGATGTTCAGCTCCATTTATAGGAAGTAGCATACAGAGTAATTAACTTTCTCTAAAATATTGTTAAAACAGGACATATTAAAAAGAATCCACGGATAAATTCCAACACTGTTAAGGAAATTCCACACAGTCACAGTTTTATTTTATGTACAAATTCAAAAGTATTGTTAGTAAACTCTCAATTATATACGCAGATTTTTGGTTTAAGAGATTGGGAATTTCTTATTTGGTGTATATCAGAAATCAAATTCAGGACTTCATGCCTGCCAGGCAGGTGTGGCACCACTAGCTAAATCCCTAACTCTTGGGCCAGTAAGATAGCTCAGCTGGTTAAGCACCTTGCTTAAACATCAAGCACAGGGACTGGGTTTGATCCCTGGCAACACATGCTGTGCCAGCCCCTGCCCCAGGCACCATGAGCCAGCCAGTGAGACTGGGTACGGTGGCACATGCCTACAATCCCAGTGCTGGGCAGTTTGAAAACATGTGGATCAGTACGAGTCTGCACTGTGCAGTGAGACCCTGTACCAAATACATTTTAAAAAGGAAGAAAGAAAGAAAGAAAGAAAGAAAGAAAGAAAGAAAGAAAGAAAGAAAGAAAGAAAGAAAGAAAGAAAGAAGCCCCTAGCTCTTGGAAGTTTGAAATTTCTAAATGCTTCTCTAAAAAAGATGCTTAAAAGAAGATCACAAAGTAAAATATGCACAATTTTGTTCTCTATAATATAGATTCAACTTAATGGAATATTGTATATAACTTAATCAGTTACTTTGTGTCATATAAAACATAATGAACAATACAATATATACTTTTCAAATAATTCAGTGTTTTAAAAGTAGGGGCCGGCCAGATAGCTCAACAGATTAAAGTGCCTGGTTAGGCAGACGCAGGGGCCGGGGTTTCGATCCCCTGCATGCCATGCCGGCCTTGCCCCAGCCCTTGGGCATGCTGAAAGATTGAGACTAGACATAGTCTCACATGCCTGTAATCCCAGGGATTGGGCTGCTGCAAAACAAAAAGAATCATTATAAGTCCTATCTGTGTAGTGAGACCTGTAGACCATGTATTAAATATGTTAAAATTATATATATATAATTTTATAAACTGATCAGTTTATAATTTTATAAACTGATACAAGGTGTATAGATAAGCATGTGTTGATATTCATGGGTTTATAAGTGTTTAAACCTTCCTCTATATCCACAGTCATGTATTAACAAATGTTTTGTCTAATCTACATTATGTAGCATGATAATAAAATATAGGCTTCATTCTCTTTTGTTTTCTTTTTTTCTTCTTCTCCTTTTTTTTTTTTTTTCTTGGTACTGGGGATCGAACTGAGGACCTTGCATTTACTAGGCAGGTGCTTATGCTGCTTAGCTATATGCCCAGTCCCTATAATTCAATCTTTATGAAGTTCCTATTTTTTAAGAAATGGATAAAAAATTATTTTCATGTAATATTGAGCTGAAATTAATCTTTCAAATTGAGTTCTTTAAAATCTTCCTTTTGATGATATAATTAACAATGTCTCCACATTTGCAGTGAAATCAACACTATTTACATTTCTTCATTTTTATTTAAGTGCAGATTCATTATCATAATATTTACACTATAATATCTGTTGAATTATTTTCAAAATTGACTCTTGAGAACAATATGAACACTTTTTCCAACTGGTAAACTTATTCTGAAGCAGTGCTTATCATTGTTTGCTTATTTTTCCTTCAAGTTCTGCAACTTTTCCAAACTTGTCTTCACATATCATAAGCTATTTCTTACATTTTGTGTGTGTGAGATACTTTTTGTGGGAGTTGACAGATTACTTAATATGCTTTAAGTGTAATGTCATTACATATTTTTTCCTGAAAGACAGAGCGCTTCCTAATCAATTTAATTGTATAATAAAATGAATCATAATGAAATCTTTACTTCTAATTCAACTACTTCAGTTTTGATTTTTTAAATACATAATAGAAAATGGGCATGGTGGCACATGCTTGTAATCCTGGAAATAGGGAAGTTGAGGCAGGGAATTGCTGCATGTTTGAGGTCAGCCATGATAAATTGAAGCCAGCCTAAATTATACAGCAAGAACCTGTCTCAAGACAAAGTGAAACAAAAAACAAAACTCACAACTTATTACCTTAATGTTCATTTTAGAAGTACAATGTCATACAATTTAGAGATAATCCTTAGTTTTAAGGGTTTTTTTTTCTATGCAGATTTTAAGTTAAAATATCTAAAATCTTTGTAAGAGAAACTGAGTGTCAAATTTTGGATTGAAAGTATTTATAAAAATATTTTAATGAGATATAAGATATTCAAATACCAAAATAAAGAAGACTGAAAAATAGTTTAACTGCTTGGCAAATTTAGCCTCTTCTGGGAAAACTGTATTATAAACATCATTTCAAGGGCGCTCAGTACTTTCTTTTTGTGAAGCCATTTACGAGTGATTATTGCTTGATTCATCAGAGTGGAAATCCATATTGCTTAGTTTAATTACAGTTTGGCTAAATAATAAAGAATCATCCCACCTATTCTGGGTCACAGTTTATAGGTGTTTCAGCTGACTACATGGAAGAGCGGCGTGGCCGAGGGTCATCACAGAGGAGAAACTGTCCATAGCATGGTTGCGGAAGGCAGCACACAGGAAGAAGCGCACAGGAAGAAGCAAGCAGCTGCACGTCTCCCCTTCCCTTTTATCTCATTCATGCTACAAGTTTTAGGGTGAGGCCATCCACACTCACAGTGGAATTCTCTATTGTCCAAATCCAGAACTAAGGTAAACCACTCAGTGGACTAACTGCTATCACTTCCCCTTAATCTATATTCACATACCCTTCATCTGTACTTACATACCCCAAATTCAACCATTTTAGAAAAACCCGACCTGTGAGCTCCAAGGTCTTTGGGGAGACATCTAGATACCAGCCAATATACCTCTTCTTTAGTTATTATTAACATATTAACCTCCTGTACTTAGGGAAATCTCTTGTTTTATATATAACATTTTTACAAATAGTCACACATATAGAATTTGCTGTGGTGTGTGTAGAGTTTGGTGGCAATTTAATTAAGTATAGAGCCTGATTACTAATGTTAGCTATTTTAATGAACATCCACAAATTTACAGGTACATTTAACAAGTTTTCTTCACATTCTTGACTTCTGGACAATGCCATGAAAATCTTCCAACATGAACTGTGAGGTGTTGTTGAACAAGACACTGTCTAGCAAACTTCAGCATAATCAATACTGAATAGCCCTCTGAACTGATCATTGCAATTACCTCACCACTCTTACTTGAACGTCAGAATGAATTATAATATTTTCAAATAGTATTCTTTTGAACAAAATTACTATCCCATGAAATCTATCCCATGAAAATATACAGACTTATTGTGAATGTAGAGAGAGGAAGGTCCTTCCTCAAAATAGAATAGTACATAATAAACATAGAAGAAATGATTGAACTAGGAAATCCCCATTTGGCACCCAACACAGTAATCATTAACTCAAACATCAATCGAGACTAAGACTAGTGTGTAAAAGTTGGATGAGTCTAGGACATTTGCTGTTCAAAGTACTTCCCTACAGAATTTTTATCAATTATAAAGAAGGAAAGCATAACATTATAGTAGATCTATGGTACACACTTAACAGAATGATCAGAGCTAACATTCCCAATAATGTGACAGATTGACATGCAAAAAGAAGCAATACAGCATCACTTAGGTAATATTCCTGCCAAAAATACACATGAATCTCATCATGAGAAAACATCACACAAACTCAAATTGAGGACCGGCCTGTGTCTCTGCAAAACTGTAAGGTCAAGATGATCAAAGCAGCAGTGAGGAACTATTTCATAATGAAGTAGGCTAAAGAGACATGTTGATTCACACAAAGGAATCAGACTTTATTAGAAGATATTATTGGGTCAACTGGTAAATTTGAATGTCGTGTCTTGGCAAAGTGTTTTGTGGGATTACTTTCCAATTTTCCAGCAATTTTTCATTAAATTGTAAATTACTTCAAGACAGAAAATTTGTGATGATACTGCTACTAAATTAAAAGTGACTCTTAGCCTATTTGAAAACATATTAAAATGAAATTATGATAAAGACTAGGGACTGAGATTACTTAATATTCACTCTTTTTTAAGTATACTTGTATTCTAACATAAACTATGTGTTTTAATTTCTTGACTCGTTTAACAGACGTACTAACTGTGGAAAATTAGAATTTTTTCTGTGAATAATCAAAAGCTGACAATCCAAAGAAAATGCACTAAATTCATTTATGCCATTGAATTTTAATGAACTATTCATCTGCACAATGTTATCACAATATATGTCTGTTGAAATGAAGCATACTTGAACATTTTTCATTTAATATTACTAAAGATTCAGTCATCATCAGCCAAATAATTATCTATCATGACAATATTCTTTTTAAACCACAAAGATTTTTCTATGTCACAATTAAAGCAGAATTCAAGATGATGTTATTCACAGTGTCATCGCTCTAGTCCTATTATTGAAACTAATACATACTCAAAACCATCTTTGATCGCAAAATATAAATTCTTTCCATCATATGCAACAACATATAAGTTATAAACCTTAAAATAATAATAAAATCATAAATGATTTTCTATAGTGCTTAATGACTGTCTCAGGTAAAAAGTCGTGTATTTACATAAAGAAGACTGAGCAATAAGGGAATTGCGCATTTATTGTATAATAAGATTCACACCATGAAATTTTACTCTGATCATAATTATATATACTTTATTCATCATGTCAGAAGAGGAAATCACTACTAAATAACTTGAGTGTTATAGTCATTCCAGTATGTTATGCTTGGAAAGGAAAGAAGTTCGTTTTGCAATCGTAGTTTTTTTTTTTTTTTTTTTTTTTTTTTTTTTTTCAGTGAAACAAAGTGAGATTATGTTGGTTATGTGAAAACACCTGAGTTCTGCTATACAAGTGTTGTCTTCAAGATGAAATGCAGGTAGAAATATATTTAAGAAATATCATTATCTTGTTCACTTTACCAAAGATTTTTGAATAAAAGGATATGTAGCAATTCGATATTAGCAGTTTGAATTGCCTGAGTTTTGTGAAAGGCTAAGATGAACATCTGGCGAAAGAATATCATGACGACAAATTGTAGTTATCTCATATTATCTTCATAAATATATTGAAAATAAATGTGAGGGATGGGTTTCGAGAATATTCCAGCTACTGTTGACAAAGAAATTGTCTTTTGTATAAATTCAAATAGACTTTTTATAATGGGCTTCCACGATGGCCGCGGTGCAATAACCTGATTGCGCTGTCTTCCCTGTGCGCAGTGACACCATTTCCCCAGGCTCCTATCAGCTACTTTTTCTCAGGTTATGGGCAACTGTTCTGGTCTGAGTCTGGATGCCCTCCAAAAGCCTCATATGTTCATAGGGCTAGGGCTTTTGGGGGGTGCTATGGTTTGTGACTAGTTGTCCGCTCAAACTCTCATTCAGTCATTGGGGAACTTTAGATTTTATAATTAATTCATGATGCACTGTTGGGATTATGGGTGTGCATGCAACACCCGCCGAGGGTTGAACAGTCTGAACACAATATAAGAAGGGCAGAGAGGCTTACCAGCTGCGGCAGCCACTGCTGCCCCTTTTGCTCTTTGGTGCTGCCCTCTTTCATGCACCACTCTGGCTTGGAACCAGCTGAGTATGGACTGAAACCTCCACCAGCTGTGAACTAAATAAACCCTTCCTTCCTTAATTTTTGGTGTTGGGTGTTTTGTCTCAGCATCGAGAGAAAAGTAGCTAAGAGCAAGGGGACACCATATGGGCAGATGTGATGTAGTCCTCTACGGGTACTGAACTTCGGAGTGTTTTTTGCACCAGAAATGGAACCCAGGACCTTGTTCTTACCAGAAGAGTACTGTGCTGCTGGGCTTTCTCCCCAGCCCATGTCTTATTTTTTAAAATCACCCCTTGATGAAGAATATCTTAGGAGGATTCTCAGTCATACAAATGCAATAATAACTTTAATGATATTACTCTGATTAGAATTAGAGTAGCCTGTTATTGCTGCTAAATTATCTGGTGGAAACATCTTTCAGGCACAGTGATAAGATTACCTGAAAATAAAGTATATGTAAGCAAACATACATTAAATTGTGCCAATTTCTTATCAATTTTCAAGTGAAGTGTTTGCACTTTCAATATAATCTTTGCAGTACATTTTGAAAAAACAATAATAAGAAACATTATGAGGATTCATTAGTAAAGGAATCCAAATTAGTACAGATTTAGACAAGCAATTTCATCTTCTATAT
Source organism: Octodon degus (assembly GCF_000260255.1). Classification (NCBI taxonomy): domain Eukaryota; kingdom Metazoa; phylum Chordata; class Mammalia; order Rodentia; family Octodontidae; genus Octodon; species Octodon degus. The sequence continues at coordinate 839,511 of NW_004524778.1, forward strand.
TTATAAGTGTGTATATGCAAATGATACATGTCTATATATAAGAAGAGGTCCTAGGAGGGTACACTCTTAACTCTCTTTTAGTATTTTAAAACATACAAATATTTTTAATTAGTTTAGTTTATCAGTAATAGAAAGACAGACAGACAGACAAATCGTATTCATCACAGTGTATTTGTACCTGTACATGACATAACTTGATTCCTCTTTTTTTTCTAATCCCTTACCTCCCTTTAACTATTCTTCTTATTATTATTTTCAAATGATTTTTCCATGCCTTTGTTCTTTTCTCATTTCTTCCTTTTTCTTTCTTTCTTTCTTTCTCCTTCCCCTCCAATATCTATTACAAATTTTGGTCCACATTTACTCTTTCAGTTTCTCACACCAGAGTAAAAACACATGTGGGAAAAAACTTTATGAATAGAACTTGGTTGCTTGAGAAATAATGCAAAGAATCAATAAAGGAGAACTCATCTTATTTAAAAGCTTTTTGCACAGCAGAAGAAATAACCAGAAAGGAGACAACTCATAGAGTGGAAAAAAACTTTTGACACCTATGCCTCAGACAAAGGACTAATATCTAGATATATAAAGAACTCAAAAAGTATAGCTCTCCAAATGGAAAACCCAATCCAAACATAGGCATCTAAAAGGAACAGACACTACTCAGATGAAGAAGAAGTACCAACAACAATTACATACATGAAAAGTATGTTCAACATTACCAGTCATTTAAGAGATGTGGAGCATAGACTGTTGCATCCATTGTGACATCAGTGTTCAGATTCTTAAAAACACTGAAACTAGAGGTGCCTTTTGACTCAGCTATTCCCCTCCTTGGTGTCTTCCCAAATCATTAAAAGCATAATACCACAGTGACATGTACACACCTATGTCTACAGCAGCACAGTTTGTAACAGCTTGCTCATTTTTCTATGAATCGATAAGGTTGATTATTTTATACAATGGGAAACTACCAGCAATCAAGAAGGATAAATTTAAGACATGTCTAGATAAATGGATGCACCTTTCAAATTATAAAAATATAATCTATGATCATAATATTATTTTGGTGATTGATATCCACAGGCTAGATTTAAAATGTAGAACTACTGAGTGACACATACCAAGTCCTTCTTTCATTGCTCCTTCATAATCTATTTAAACTTTCTTATCATAGGCACAGAATACAAAGCTGATATTTGCAGAATACTTGTCAGTATAGGGGGAACTTTACATGGATCATCTTATGTAATCCTTATAATCCACCGAGGAGCTAAGAATTCTGGTGGTTATTACTTTATAGCTTAGAAAATAAAGCCCAGATACCGTTATTCCAGGACTGCAAGCTACTAAGCACTTCTCTTGTCAAGGTATCATCAGTGTTTCACCCAGCACCTGCTAAACAGGAACTACCCAGAAAAGGGTCCCTGAAGAGGATAGTGAGCAAGTATCCCCCACATGCCTTGCCTCAAGCCCTCCTGAGGTGCCAGACTCCCCAGAGTCCCCATCTCCTCAGGCTTTCACAAAGTGTACTCAATTGCTCCTTTAATTAATGATAACAGAGTATATGACTTGAAAAATTAGAATAAGTAACCTACTACTCTTTCTCTTTTGAGGAAAACCTGAAAGCCAAAGGCATTTTTATGAACTTATTATGAATTCATACTCAGGCCAGGCATACTGGTGGATACCTGTAATCCCAGCCCTGGAGAGGCTGGAAACAGGAGGATCACTATGAGTCCAAGCTGCATAGTGAGACCCTGTACCAAATACATAAAAAAGTTCATGCTAATGTAACCTCAAACCAACATAAAACAAGCTAGTTCATTGTTCTTTAGCCACCTTTCCCCTTAACCCCTTGATAGTATGGAATGCTTCTAACACTTTTAAAAAACCAAAGCGAGAAAAATTAAAAGCTGACCTCAGCTGACAGTTCCAAAAAATCAATATTCACGCCCACCTAACCACAAAATGCTGCTTCAGCCAGGCTAGAACAAGTGGGGATCTCCATGGCACCTGAAAGATTAAAAGAAAACTGCATTGTCTGAGTTAATCAATAATTTTCTAAGAAGCAGTAGTCCATTCAGCTGAGCTCCAAGTAAGATTCTTCTGCCCATTACAGCTTTCAAAAGGATGTTAGGTGTGTGAATAAAGGTTATATCTTAAATACAAGATTTTAAAGGTTTGGCATTTGTTGAAATCTAGGAAAACAGACAATGGAATGCCTGTCTTTCTCTAGTCTTTTGCTTCAGGAAAATTAGAAAGTAAAAGAGATGCGCCTCCAGGCATTAGAGAATTCCAGAACGAATTGGCATTGCTATTAAATCCAGTAAATATATTAATATGACCAGCTTAAGGAGAATTGCAATTTTCAGATCAGGATCTAAATTCTTCTGACACATGGCAAATATTTATATTTAATTGGATTTTGAAACTGACATTTGTTTATGTCTTAATACTATCTAAATTTATAATATGTAAAAGGTATATAATTCACTTCTCATCCAGATAATTAAACACTGAATTAATTTTACTTTTGTTGTTTCATTTTCTATGCATTAGAACTGAATGGGAAAAAAAGAACGGAATGGGCATCAACTCATTTGTTACAAAAGTTACATTTCTTGATATATAGATCTTCTTTATCTTGGTCTTAATCATCCAGCATGTATGGTATGGTCTTACCCATACCATTTAGGTATAAAAAGTAAAGCCATATTAATATGTTGAGCTGTAAAAGGCTCAAGTCAACAGCTTCTGACATTGCCAGTCCTCCAGATAACTCACTACTACTATGGACGACTGGACTATCATGGATTATTTTGTTGAATTCACCCACCTACAATATTTAAATGGCAATGCAATACCCATCTCTGACAAAAGTAAACAAAAAAGGGGACACAAGTGAAGAGCCATTTTGTATCTGTATATTCAAAATAGGATAGATATACAGCTACTTTCTCTTAATGCTATGAGAAGAAACACTTACATTAATAGTGTTTGGACAGGATATCATGTCTGCATCTTTAACTATGAATAACCACTATAAAGACAACAATATTCACTGTACTAATTATTGAAACTGTCCTACTAATCTGTTTTGAAACTGTCTCATTGTTATTTCTCAGTAAAATTAATCAAAAATAAATAAAAAATAAAAAGTTAAGCTGCACAAAAAGGTGATTTATTCAGTTCAAGTTGGAAGAAACTATAATGATAGTTTATTTCTATGTTTCTACATGAAAGAAGAGTAAAACTAATTTAGAATCTATTTTAAATTTTAGAATTTTGTTTGTTTTATCTAATTTAAGACTAATGAAGAGCTCTATGAAAGAGGTTTTGGTTATGATCTCTTAAAAATTATTTTAAGGTCTGGGAAAATAGCTCAGTGGGCTGAAGCCTGCTTAGGCAAGCACAAGGACCAGGGTTCAATATCCCCAGCACCTCATGCAGGCCCTGTCCCCAGGCACACTGAGCTGGCCACCAAGGCTGGGTGTGATGGCACATGCCTGTAATCCCAGCTCTGGGAAAACTGCAAACAAGAGGATCACTGAGCCCAAGCTGCACACTGAGACTCTGTACCAAACACATAAAATACATATATATATATATATATATATATATATATATATTCCTTTTAATGAGGCAGAGATATTCAATAGTAGAGAAATAAATTTAAGAATTTGTGCATACTGAGTTTGTTATTTTGGAATTGTGTGTATATGTGGTGTGTGTATGCGTATCAGGGATTAAATGGAGAATGCAGACCCTGTGCATGTTGGGCAAGTGCTCCACCACTGAGCTACCAGCTTATTCTTTATTTGAGAATCTAGTAATATTGGCATCTCAGTGGAATCTTGGACTTACATAATTGAATTGAAGTGTTTCATTGTAAACACTTGAAGTATCACAGCTAGCCACAGAAATTTGGACTTAAAATAGGAAATGGAAGTAGTAAACAATTTGAGGAATATCTGTAAGTGTTAAAACACACCGGGTGTAGTCAGTCAAAAAATAATAAACTGGATGTATTTAATGGAAGACAGCATAGCATAGGGAATTAGAAGCTTACATCATGTGTGGAAGAGCTAAGAATTGTAAGACCTCAAAACTACTGTGTCATGTTATCTTAACTGCGTCTAGCACTAAAATGAATTGACTCAATAGGAAGACCTTATATCTAAGTCTGTGCATTTTCACAAGGCTCCTGCCTGCAGAGCCTAATGCCTATCAATGCTTATCGTGAATAGAGACCTACCCCACTCTTGGAGAGTGGAATTACTACATTGCACAGAAAAATGGTATAAAGAAATGAGAAAATTGTTGATTAAATAGTAAGTGTCTCCCATGTCTTCAGTTACTATGACTAGCAATAACTAAGTCGGAAAACAAAAGTATTCTTAAAAATGACAGTTGGGATGAAAAATTATAAAAATATTTCAAAAAATACCCATGTTTTTAAGTAAACATATAGACTAACAAAAATCATGTGAAATGGTGTTGCTCTGTTGTTTGCAATGATTTAAAATGAGTTTAAAGGAAGTCTTTGCATATATGACTTTTTGAGGAATAACTGGTGATCATCTTTTTTTTTTTTTTTGGTCTTGCTGGTACCAGGGATCAAACTCAGGACCTTGCACTTGTCCGGCAACACTTATTCCATTAAGTTAGTATTTCTCAAAACATGTGCATTAAAATAATCAATTTTTAAAATAAGAGCCAGCCAGGTAGCTCAGCAGAATTAAGCGGCTGCTTAGGTAGAGCTCAGCAGCGGGGGTTCAATCCACTGTGTACCGTGCCCGCCCCAGCCCCAGGTCACACTGAGATGGCCACTGGGACTGGGCATGGTGGCACGTGCCTGCAGTTCCAGCTCTTGGGAGGCTGAAAACAGGGGATTCACTATGAGTCTCATAGGTAGTGAGACCCTGTACACCCTGTACTAAACACATTAAAACAAATTAAAATACCTTCTTGCTTTCTAGTAAAATTTACTAATACAGGAAATTCATTAGCAAATTAATCTTTTATAAACCTGAAATTACTAGTCCAGAAAGGGACCTTTGAGATTGATTTAAGTTTACCATTTTGGCAGTTTTTTTACTCACTAAGACTTCAACAAAGATTTCCAGTAACCGTCAATAACATGAACGCTGGTGCCTTGGTTCTCTCTCTCTCTCTCTCTCTCTCTCTCTCTCTCTCTCTCTCTGCATGTGTGTGTGTGTTTGATGTCTCTCGCTAAACTAGCAAGAAATAGCAAGAAAAGCCAGACCGTATTCCACAGCACCAAAGCAACGACTAGTGCAGCAGAGGGACGTCTCACAACTGCGCGCAGTGCACACTCCATTAGGTAGAGCCCCAAGGGGAGGATACGCCGCCACCGGCATATGTCAAGGCCCAATTCCAAAGTGTTTATTTTACCCAGATGTAAAAGCACACACACACACACACACACACACACACACACACACACACACACGATAACAGGCATTTAATAAATGAGGCATCCTAATTTCTACAAGCTAGTGTTCTAGAACATTTGGTATCTGATATTTGCAATATGTAACCCAGAATCTTTAATCGGCAAATATACAGCTAAATGCAGCACTTTATTTATTGTCCTCTTTACTATTCTACAGGGACTCGGACTTCACCTAAGACTGTGAAGACACTGTTTCTTCCAACAACATGCAATGAGCTCTCAAGTCAAAGATGTGTTTTGCTTAAGACACTGTTAAGCATTTTTTAGATTTTAGAAAAAAATCTACATTAAAAAAGCAGCATCGATTCTGACTGATTGTCAACTTTTTTGATTAATTTTTTGAGAAACAAATAGCAATGAGACTGAATGTAAACATTTTTAAGAGCTATACTTTATATCAATGGGTAAGCAAAATAATATTATGAGAGTTAAAATAACGAGCATTCTTTGCAAGCTATGCTTTCTAACTGACGGCAATTTCAAAGTATACTGAGTGACAAAGTTCTAAAGACTAACTTTTTGGTTTTATTTTCCTCTTACTACTTTTGTTTGATTAATTTTCACAATTAATTCTTAGTTCCTTTATTTTTATCTGTGAGGGAACTTATGACTTTAGTTTTCTTTCTTGTGTAACTAATCAAATTTATTCATGGTTGTTACAGTGTTCAGGTTCCCCAGAGGAACTGACAGATTGCAAATTATGTATATGTAAAACCTCTTAGGAGAAACTAACATGAACGCTGGTGCCCTGGTTCTCTTTTACTCTGTGTGTGTGTGTGTGTGTGGTCTCTCTCTAAACTAGCAAGAAACCCCAGATCATATTTCGAAGAAAAAAATATATATATATACCTACACAAAAGTCTTCATAGATGTAAGTAGAAAAATTAGTAGTAAAATGGTAATAGAATCTTACAATTATAAATCAATATGTCTCCAAATCAACACATGAGGTCTGGCACGATAGTTCAGCAGACTAAAGCTCCTGCTGAGGCAAACTTAGGCAAAAGCAGGGACTGTGGTTCAATCCCCAGCACCACATGCCACACCAGACCCTTCCCAGGGCAGGGTGAGCTGGCAAAAAAAACACACACACACACACACACACACACACACACAAAAAAAAAAAAAAAAAAAAAAAATTAACACATGAACTATCAAATACTCCGATAAAATTAATGGCCTTGTGTGATACGAAAGAGTTTAGAATTGAGTCAAAAGAAAGTCTATGTATATATGACTTTGTGATAATGTGAAGCTATTGCTTTTTAAAACATATGCATTATATATACATGGACAAAAAAGGAAAGTTTTTATAACAACTAGTTTGTAATATTATGGAATAGTTTCAGAATGGTATAGTTCTAGTCTGCATGCACAAGCCTGACATCCAGAAAATCCAATGACACAGTTCTAGCCTGAATGTGAATTTGACAAAAGAAGACTCCTGTTTGTTCTCAAAGACAGAGAGAGACAGTGCACTACTGTACTAAGCCCTGTATTCAGGTCTGCAGCAGAACGGACCAGGGCCAGGCCTGTGGAGAGGCCAATAGGCTTCACTCAGTCTACAGCCCCAAAGGTCAATCTCATCCATATCGTATACGCCACAGCGAAATGATGCTTAACCAAATATCCAAGCACTCTGTGGCCTAGTCAAGTTGACTTCTAAGATTAAGCATGACACTCGACCATATAATGAGGCTTGCGTTTGCCTGGAACAACATTGAATATTAAAATTGAAATGGTCAGGGTGCCCTGGCAGGCTGACAGTTGATTAAATAGAATTTGTGAACTCAAGTACAGGGCTCACTTTTTCTTGGAAAAATTGAAGGAAAGAATCATTTATGGCAAGATCAAATTTGATATTAGCACTCTGTACAATTAAAATTTGCAACTCTTAGAAGTTCAAGCTAAAATCCCTCCTTGCTTTTCAAGTCTCAGCTATGATAAAATAATATTTTCAATAGCAGGACCTATCTTAAGCACATATATAACCTATAAGCATGCCTGGACTCTAAGGAAAATCATATTATTCACTAAGTAGCTAGTGAGGGCTTATTTTGTTCCAGATACCTTGCTTGTATATTAACATAGTGTGTCCAGACTTTTTTAAAATGGCTTTGAGGAGTTTGGGATCTTGTCACAATTTTTGTCCTTTGAATTGAGTTTAATTGAAGTGGCAAATAGCACAATTCTTCATCATATTCTAAGGAGCTGGCAGTTCTGCTTGACACACCAATTTATTGTTTTGACCAATACTATTCTATGACATTAAGTCTTATCATAGTTGTACTTCAAATAGTATTCTCTTTATATTGTGGGAGAGATTGCAAATCACTTACTTTTACTGGCCCTTTGTACGTGATCACTCTACTTTTGTCTGCCACTGAAGCATCACTTAATTCTAAACACCAACAGCCTTTTCTGCTACCAATACATCACCCAAAACCTGGCTTAGGGGAGCTCAATATACATCATCTTTCCATCTTACGACTGAGACTTATTTAAGGATACACGAAGTGTTTGGTCCTGTGTTAAATCAACACTTCTTGACAAGGGAATAAACAAGCTCTAGTGCTGGAAAGCTTGATGAGCTCCTTCATAGCTTATGCTCCACCAGTCACCAGTGACTGATCCTGGTCAGCAATCTGTAGGATCTGGCCCACTCTTATGTGAGGAGACTTTCTCAGCTTGGCTACAGGAGAACAGCCTTACCAAGTAAGTTCATATTCACACAAGAAATTACAGCACCAAATGTTGTAGAGGACATAGGAATGGAGAGATGTCACTTATGTAGTAGTGTTGGTAAGAAATGAAGAACAGATCAACAAAGTCCAGAGGTGAGGACATGTTCTATTATTATATTGAAAAGGTGCTAGCAGGGCTCTTGGGAGCTGTCAAGACTGAAAATAACTCCCACTCCAGAGGACAGCAGCACAGGGATGCTGAAGAACTGGTTTCTTCTCTCCGTTAGAAGAGTACCAATGAGAATAACGTGGGCCCCAAGTGACCTCTAGGTTCTGCATGTCAATGATTGAAATAGAAAGGGATGAACTGCAGGGCTGCATACAAACCTTACAAGGTAACATGGAGGAAGTTGTTTAGTTTATGTAATTTACACTGCAAATTAAGGTAAAAGTTTCCCTGGATTTAAGTTTCACATAGACTCACCATCTTACACATCAGCTCATATATTTAAGATATAACGTTACCAGTATGAATAGCCCCAAATGCCAGTTACTTAAATGATTTGTTTTATATAATTCTACATAAACAAGAACAGTTGGATTTCAAGGATTATGACATTGTTTTTTTGTAGCAGCTGGCATTTTTAGTGTATTCAGCACCTCAATTTTGACTGCTATAATGTGGCACAGCTACACAGCAACAGCTATGCTAGATCTTTAAATATATTTTGTAGGCTCTTCTATACTTCCTTTGACATTTAGAGAGTTTGCTTCATCTCTTCTGCTTTGCTTTTCTGGCTGGCTTACTTACCTAAGTTTATGAAGAAGTCTTCTGTGTATTTTCTCCTTATTTACATACATATGGACAATGGGAATTTTTTTTTTTTTAGAACCAGGGATTGAACTCAGGCCCCTGTGCAGAACTCAGGCAAGTGCTTATTCCACTGAGCCATCTCCCTGGCCCCTAATAAAATATTTACCTGTAAATATTTTTAATATCTTGATTAACAAATAGACTAGAGAATATACGTGAATCTGTGCTCCACAAATCCGAAGTTGTTTTTCTTTTTTTCTGAAGAAAGCAAAGAATAAAAGAGCAAGTCATTAAAAAGCTAATAACTTAAACAGCGCCTCATGTTACCAATAAAATGTTTGTCTTTTAAATGGTTAATACCAAATACATTTAGTTGTACTTTCTATTACCATCTTTTGGTTATTCTCTACATATAGACTCATACACGTGCACCCGAGAATAAAATCGGATTTTTTTTTTCTCAAAAGGACCAAAGGATCAACTAAGCCATACTTAGTTCACAGGTTCATTTATTTTTTTTCTCAGACTTGAATTCACTCCAGCCTTTCCACCATCCTCCCTTCCCGTCCTCTCTCCGTCCTGCTTTCTTCCTCTCCTTTCCCTTCCGCTTCCCCTTCTCCCCTCTTCCTCCCCCTCCTTCTTCCCTGACCACACCTCTCCTGGAGGCTGGAATCCAATCCAGGCCGCAATGTGGTAGGTAACAGCTGTGTCTCTGCCTCACTTGTCAAGCCTTGATGACTTTCTCAAAGTTTCTTTGATTCCTCTAAACTGGAGGAACCAACGGGCCAGAGCAGTGTTTCCAACATTTTAAGATACATGCAGATAGCCTTAGAATATTGATAAAATGAGACCAACCTGATAGCTCAGAAATCTAAGCACCTGCTTGGGAAGAGCACAGCAGCCAGGTTTCAATCCCTGTATTCCATGTAGGCCCTGCCCCCCGCCCCCCGGGGCACACAGAGATGGAGATTGAGACTGGGTGTTGCTTCTGTAATCCCAGGGCTTGGGAGGCTGGAGGATCACTATGAGTCCGATCTACTTAGTGAGACCCTGTAGACCCTGTACTAAATACATTTTAAAAAATTTAAAAAGAATATTGATGGAATGAAATATATGTTTTAGTATTTTATTTATTTATTTATTTTTATTTTTTTTTTTTTAATTTTAGGACAGGTTCTGCAGGGTTTCCTTGAGTAGATCAGACTCATATTGATCTACCTGTGTTCAGCCTCTCGAGAGTTAGGATTACAGGCACATGCCACCACACCCAGCCTCAATCACCATCTCAGCATGCCCCAGGGGTGGGGCCTGCCTTGCAGGCCGGAGATTGAACCCAGACCCCTGAACTGTGCCTACGCAGTCGCTTTAATCCACTGGGCTATTTGGCCTGCCCTGATTTAGTAATTATTGATTGAGTTGAAAAAAAATATATACCCCCATCCTAGGTGATACCAACACCTACCTTCCATATATTCTATGTCAGGTAGATAGGTGTAAAAAGATTCGGCAGCAGTTCCTACAAGGTAGGTAGAATATCATAGCATTTTTTCTTTTCATAGGTACAAATCTGAATCTTCTTTCTAATATTTTAACACAAAAATTAATACTCTCAGCTACAATAGACATAAATTTTAATTGTTTGTTTGTTTTCCAATACTTAGGACACTTTAACACCTTGGCTCAATGTTAGTTACGACACCTACTTGTTTTACTAAGATCCAATTATCAACAAACGTATTTTTAAAAATAGTCATATGTATCTATGAATTTTGAAATTAAAGGCTCCTGTTATTGAATATGCTATAAGGTAGCAATACAGTAAAAATTAATTAATGATGACACAGTCTCTAGGACAACTGCTTAAAATTATAGTTTCTGAACAATTACATGATGTACTATATGTACACCAGGGATTATTATTAATCAGGATTTTATCCATTTTTCCCTTTTTATTTTCTAAAATGTACAATGGGTATATATGGGTCACTAGATTCCGAAGCGTTTCAAACACTCTATGAAGCGGAGAGGCTGAGCAGTATACTTCCCTAAACCAGCCGTCTTCCTCACACTGATAACTTTGTAATCATCATGATTCAAACACATCGAGCATTGGCTTTAGCTTGCTTTTCTGATAGCATCTATTTGTACCTTTCAGGAATGAATGTCATAGTTTGTGTTCAGCCTTTCCTTAAAACATTTTTTACCTCATGTTTTAGTTTTCTAAGTACAAGACAGAGGTCCACATCTGCCGCATTTTTGCAAGTTCTTTTTATTGCTTGGTCAGAACCAAGATGCATTCAGAAAAGTAGTGAAGTTTCATGCTATCATGGCAGAATTCCTTCTCTGTCAGTGGTGTGTGCACTGCCATCTGTTCTCTTCAGAGAGGCCGTGATGACTTGTGGGGACAGTGAGGCTCGTCAGCACCTGCAAGGCAGTCCTCCGCGTACATCATTATCCCGTCCTCAGTGGCACACGCGTGGAGCCCTTTCAGGCTGCATTTCTGGCTGAGGTAGGCAGACACTGGGGGAAGAGTATCAACAGTCAAGGAGAGTTGCTTATTAAATTACTCATCTCACTTTTAGAGAACAGCTGCTAAACCAAACTGGCTAAAATATCTTAGTAGTTATCCGCAGCATATGTTTGAATACAGATGCTCACTCTAAGTAATTCAAAAGCTTTAGAGGTTGATAAATGTTCAGCTGTTGGAATACGAAGTCAGAGCTAAATGACTTGTCAGGATGCTCAGCTTCTGCCACTTGTAGGAGTGGAATAAAGGCAGACTTTCTTTTAATCCTAGCAGATGAAAAAATCAATTAGTAAAAATGTTTATCTATTGCCTTTAATAAAGCATCAGCTCTATTTTATTTTTTTAATAATAAAACCTTTCCAGTGCTAGTTGAATCAAGATAAACCATAAGATTATATGTTTGTTTTTTAAAAATAATTTTATTGAGAAAGAAGTAGCAATGAGACAGTTTCAAAACTGGTTAGTAGGACAGTTACAATAATTAATGCATTGCATATGTTGTCTTTACAGTAGTTATTCATACTACAAGACACAGACATGGCATCTTGTCTAAGCAATATTAGTTCAAAACTTTCTTCTCTTTCA
>NW_004524778.1:851729-864098 GCF_000260255.1 Octodon degus
ATCCATTGTCATTTAAGTATTTTAGGTGCATGAATTTAGCAAAAATATTCCAATAGTCCAGTGGTCCATAATAGTAGTGGGTTATCCGTAGTACTGGCAATGTCAGTTGTGGAATTGAGCCTTTACAGCTCAGCATATCAATATGGTTTTACTTTTTATATCGTGTTTTTATTTTTTTCTGCTGGATGATTAAGACAAAGATAAATCAAGACCTATAGAACAAAAAATGTAACTTTTGTGTCTGACAAGGTCCATCAAATTCCCTCAGGACTTACCCTGAAACCCCGTACTGCAGTTTGTAGATCCTTTGTCAGTGTCAGCCATGTGGATGAGTCACAGCCATTGCTTGACCGATATGTTCTCTGTGAAAATCTGAGACAATGTTTTCTCTCCAAGTGACTCTCATATGATTATATATTGATACAGTAAGATATATATAGATATATAGATATATCCTTATATAATTTCTAGTTACTTACTGCTTATTAGAAGCAGAGAGCTCATTTCAAAAGACTATCTGTTAAAGATTGATACATTAAGTTAGTAGCTGCCAGAAGAATGGATTTGAGCTATCATACTGTGTCTTCAAGACGTGATATCAAGCCACTAGCTAATCCTCATGGATCACTGTAAGGCCATCAAATTAAAACAAATGTTACTCATGATTAGTTTGTGATGCTTGTGTTGGTGACCTTGAGATGGATGGCTTCATAACTTATTATAAATCACCTTTTAATCTAGTGGTTCTTATTCTAAGTAAGGAAATTGTATTTTTTTTTCTAAATACAGAGGTCAATTCCTCCTAATTCCTGAGCTGATTTTAGCTACAAAAATGAAATGTTAGAAAAGCTAGTTTATTCTTTGAAGTTTTTTTCTTTTTTTTTTTTAGAGCATCAATTGTTGGCTCAGGTAGTCTTTATTATTTTTAAAAGATTAAAAAAGACAATGAAGATTGTTGTGGTATAGGCTTTTAGTTTTGGTTTAGCTTCTATTTCCTTAGAGAATTTATTAAATGCATTAGATAAAAATTCTTTAGTTTTAGTAGTGATGCATAGAAATGAATTCCAGGCTACAGAAATTCCCTAGACAAATTTAATCCCAAATAACCTTTGATACATTCTTTGATTAGTGAGATCCTTAATCATGCTTATCTCTATAAACAGTGCTATATTTACCATTCAATCTAGTATATCACTATTGATTTGAAAAATTCTGCATTTGACTTTCTTACATGTCCATAGTCAATTCATCTTTAATTTAAAGAAAGTTAAACATAGTCTAATGATTACATTGTTCTTCAAAAGAATTCTGCAGCCATCACTCCAAATATCACAATAAGTCTTATTGTTGTGAAAGGATTCTTCACATGCATAGGTCACTGGTATTACAGAATGCAGGAATGTGAACCCAGTATTATCAAGAAAGATAAAAGTAGAAGTTTAGACTTGCATTTGTCCATTCTTCTCTTAAAATACTAAAAATGGGGTCACTTTGCAGAACTCTCTAAGTAAATCACATGAGTGCAAATTGGCAATACATAAAGAATAATCATAAAGACTTATAAAATTTTTCTTTAAAAATTGATATCTCAGACTGGGTGTGGTGATGTGCACCTGTAATCCCAGCACTTGAGAGGCTGTTAACAGGAGAATCACTATGAGTCTGATCTAATAATGAGACCCCGAACACCTGTAGACCCTTCCCTAAAAATACAGAAAAAATAAAATAAATAAAATAAAATAAAAATTGATATCTGTAATTTGAAAATGTCTTTAGAAGCATGAATTTTCCAAATACTATGCTCACTTTCCTTAGTCTTTATGGCTTTCATGAGAAGAGAAAATATTAAAGAATAAATCACTGTTAAATTTAAAATATCTACAAAGGGGGACGAATTTATCTACTCTGTGTCTGCAATGAATTAGACTGTCCAAGATTCAGTAGCAGAGATTTCTCTTCACTGCTTTTGTTCTTTTCTAGATCAGAGAAAAATCTTCATTGGCTTCTGACAATGTTAGTTCAGCTCAATCTCTAAATCATTTTTACTGTAGCTATTCTTTCAAAACCTAAGGGATCTTTACAATCAATGAATACAATTTATGTTTCATATTATTATTGATTCCTCTTTTACATTATATTCACCTGTTCTATTGTGGCATTGTTAAAAGATGTGAAAATTAAAAATATTTTTATTGGGCCGGTGAGACAGCTCAGTGGACTAAGTGCCTGCTTAGGCAAGCAGAGGGACCAGAGTTCGATCCCTGGCACCACATACTGTGCTGGCCTTGACCCTCATTGCACTGAACAGGTGATGGAATCCTGGAATGGTGGTATACACCTATAATCCCAGCACTAGGGAGGCTGAAAACAGAAGGATCACTGAGTTTGAGCTGCATAGTAAGTCCCTGCACACAAAAAAACCCTTTAAAAAGTATATATTTTTATTCACATTTTTATAATTCACCTTCATTCACAATTAAAATTCCTATCTGAATTATATCCAATACTTTTATTTCCAGTATTTTATATGATTATAAAATGTATCTTTTAACATTTACTGTGTAATATCTTTACAAGTATATTGTACTTTAAATTATCTATTGTTGGGCTGGAGAGATGGCTCAGTGGTCTAGGGCACCTACTTGGAACAAGCTTAGCAAAACATCAGGGACCGCGGTTCGATCCCCCAGCACCACATGCCAGCCAGCCCCGCCCCCTGGTGGGCTGAACTGGCCACACACACACACCACTCTCTCTCTCTCTCTCTCTCTCTCTCTCTCTCTCTCTCTCTCTCTCTCTCTCTCTCAAATAAATAAATAAATAAAAATTTAAAAAATAAATAAATAAATTATCTATTGTTGGAGTTTTTCCCTCTATGTCTTAAATTTTTATATATTTCTGAATCAATGTCTTTGTAAATAAATATTTAAAGTCTAAGTTTTCATGTGCCTTTTCTAGAATAACCTATAAAATTTCTTTTAAGTTACCTTATTGTTTTATCACTTCAAAAAACCTGTTATGGCAAAGATTCTCAGTTTATTATAGACAAATCAAGTATCATTTCGTAAAACCTCACATGAAGTGACTTCTTGAGGGATTCCTTTCTTCATCTGCTTTCTTGATTCCCTGTAACATTTAGGTTTCTACGAGAATATGAAGCAGTCAGTATTCACTTTAGCCGGGTGTATTTCACTCAAACAAGTACGGAGGCAACGATTTCCTTTCACCGTGAACTCCTACATTGCCCTCCATTTTAAAAGAAGGCAAAGCTTATGATTCTAACAATAATGAAGCTGAATTTTCATCGTAGTGAATTTCTTTCCTATTAATTCACCTATTCATTTTCTCCACATTCTAGTAGCAGCATCTCTTGAAGGGTATTTATGAACAGATAGTCATCTTATGGCAGCTCTTTTGCTCCTCTCTTGTGTGACTAGCTTATAGATACATATATGAATATAAATGTAAATAAATCATAAACAAAAAGCTTGATGATTTTTTTTAAAATGAGTACCCATTTGGAAGAATAGAAGTTCAAGCCAAGATCGTCACCTCTTCCTGACTTTTACAAACTACATCTACTGAATGTGGAAAAAAAATTCATGATCTAGAAATTCGTGATTAGAGTTCTTTAACTGGCAAAGCTGATCTTATTTAGGTTGAAAGTTAGTTGACTCTGAAAGGATATTGCCCTTGATTGTGTCACCTAATCAAAGGAGCTTCTGCAGAGAGTCCAGGCCTTCACTGCATGGACCTTCTTGAAAGTGTGGAGACTTCCGTACTTCTTCAAGGATTACATTGCCTTCCTTTCCACAAGGCAGAGGCTGCAGACAGCATAGCAGCAGATACCAGCCCTGAGTCTCTCCCCTGAGACAGAATGCTGCCAACAGCCATGTGACCTGGGAAGAGGGCCCTGAACTTCAGAAGGAACAACCCAGCAACACTTTGATGAGCACAAGACCTGGATAAAAACTCCTAGTAGTGACCCAGCTAAGTTAGACTCAGGTTCTGGACTTATAGAAGCTATATGCTAAGAAATGTTTGGCACTGTGTGTTTTTGTGACAATGCAGGTAGAATGCAAAGCCTTACAAATGCTGGATAATTTGTCTAACACACAGCTAGCTCATCAACTCTATTACATGAGGGGGTCTAAGTTTTCCAGGCTGGCCTTGAACTTGGGATCCACCTGCCTTGGCTCCCAGGTAGAGGGAATAACAGGTGTGAATTATTGTGAATGTTCTTGTAAGGCACTCAATTTGTGAAGATGTTTTACACAGGAAGAGGAGACCAGTGGAGTAGACAGTTGATCCCAAGCACATAGACCAAACAACATACCAGTTTCGGCATGACAGGAGCACCTGTCATACCTCCTCCAGTTGCCATACTCCTGATTAATGAATCACCTTGGTAACTTCAGAGGAATTTTGCTAGTTTTATGTTCTCTATAGTTGGAATCGTACATACTCCATGTAAGCTTTGTTCTTGCTGACTTCCATTCAACATTATATTTGCGTGCTGTATTCATTTTTGGCATAGCATCCGTTCATTCACTCCCATTGCTGTGTGGTATTATATTTTCTGAATCTAGCAAGATGCATCTATTCAGCAAACACTTGAGTGATAATATTACTTTTTTACAACTATTCTTTGGGCATGTATGTATATATGTCTGTCATATATCAAGTTGTGAAATATTACTCTTTTAAGATTTGTCCATTTTCAGCTTAACAAGGCAATTGTCCACATTTTACCAAAAGGTAAGAACAATTTACCCTCTTAAAATGGTTTGCTTCTTCAATTGTACTGTTTATAGCCATATGTGCTGTTTAGGTATGTTTATTTATGTAGGATATGGATCTACTATGCATCTCTGTATTGAAAATATCTGGCAGCTGTGCTTTTCATTTTTATTCTTTTAAAATTGACTGTTGATGAATAGTATGTTAAATTTTACTAATTTAGCTTAAAATTTCATCACTTAATGGACTATGCTGTCACATGCAAGTTGTTGCCTCTGGAGGGGAATATTCTGCCCTGTATTTCCATCTACTTTTCTACATTTGCATCTGTGAAGCTCTCTGAATAATTATGGTCTTACAGCAAGTAATTTCTTTATTTCTCCTTCCAGAATGGCCTTTTATCCTTGTTTCTTTTGATTTCTTATAAACTCATGCTGAATTTTTTGCACATGCACTCATACCCACCCCACGTATACGGACAGTACAAACTTGCCCAAATACTAATTGTATTATCACTGAACCTGCTTCTTTACATATGCCAAAATGACATGTTTATATTATTGAGCTTTCTCATCATTGTTTGTTCTAGTCTAGTTTATTTTACTCAATTTTATTTTGAATTTATAATTGAATATGTGCTACACATCTTTGATTATCCTTGGATATTTTTGTTGTGTTAAGTTAAAAATGGAAAGTAAGAGAAAAAAAAATTCTTACAAACTATGTAAGTAGTGCTTTTTTTCTGATAAGTAGAAGTAAATTAATTTGTTTAATTTGTGTAATTTTCCTGGGGTCAGGAGTCCTAGGTAAGCTCTTTAATCTCTGTGTTTCTTTATATAATTCTAGATTTTTGTTAAAAATGATGTGCAATTAACTGCTAAGTTAATTTCTTCCTTCTAATCATTTGCCTTTTATTTTTTTGTATTTATAGTGTGAAAACCGTAAGTTTAAACAGAATGGTGATAAAAGGTTTATTTTCTTCATATCTAATTTCCAAAGAATGCTTATAAATCACATCATTAATTATGAGGTTCTGTTTCTTAGTTGCGTGTGCTATCTGAAATTAAAGAAGGTTCCTTCTACACCAGTTTGGTAAGAATTTTTACAACGAATGCATGTTGAATTCTGGCATAGATTCTTCTATATCTATTCAGATAAAATAATTACTTATTTTAACTTTTGAGTTGAAGATGGGAAATTAATTTTCAAATGTTTGTTTATCATCAGTGAAATACAGCCTATTTAAGGTCTTATATTAACTTTTTTACTTAAAGATAAAGGAATCAAAATTAAAATTAAGCATTGTATTTTTCTCTATTCTTTTCAATGTTTTGGAATCCTGTATTTGATGAGCATCTTACATAAATAGTATTGGTTGTGCGTAATTTTAACCAAAATTGTACATTATGGACATTTACTCCAAGTATTAGTTCACATGAATATAATTAATGTCCAATGATATATTAGGAATTCACATAAATATAGTTTTTTCTTAACTCACATATTTTTCTTTGTCTTCCTTTCTATACTATTGCACTGAGTGAGTTTAAAATTTAAAAGCGACCAAACAAGCTAGTTTCAGGGATGTTTAATTTCTTAATAGCTAATCTGGTACTTATACTATGCACTCTTGATTTATTGTTGCTTTTACAAGATAATTTTCTTTCTGAAATTAACCAACCACTTCATTATGTTAATTTTTAATTATTTGCTTGTAGTATCATTTTGTTTCTATAATATTTTTCACTTTACAATTACTTTAAGTGTAAATTATCACCCGTTCAAAATCAATAATTATCTGGGCCCAAGGATCAAAATCCCCTCCAAGCTTTTTACAGAGTCCTGGAAGAGAAAGAATTGCTGTATTAGAAAATAATCATATGAGTTTGATGTGGTAATTCTTGGCTGATATCCCAGGTTACTAGGGGAGCTGAGGTAGGAGAATCACACATTCAAGGGCAACCTGGACAATAGGCAAGATTGTCTCAGAATAGAAACAGAACAGTACAGAGCTCAGTGATAGAACACTTGCCTACTAAATAGGAAACTTAGTGTTCTTTCCCCATTGCTGCAAAAACTAAGTACATTTACAAAAAAAAAAAAGTAAAAAGCAGGGGGAAAAAAGAAAAACAAATTGGTTATAAGCAGGAATCAAAGGGCTAAGAATAAAATGATCAAGAAGAAAGAAAACTATTTGTTTTTGGTACCAAAATACAGCTAATGTTCAATTAGTTTCTGAAAGTTTTAAGAAATTCAAATAATGAAGACCAGCAAAAGCAAATCAGAAATATTTTGAAATTCTTATCTCACCTGTGCCCCCACTGCAAAACTTCATGGGAGATACCTGGGCTATGTCCCCACTGCTTTATTTTCATTTTTGAGACAGTTTTCTTAAGCTGTTAAATTGCTCAGAATGGGCTCAATTTTTGCATTGTTCCTATCTCACCTTCCCAGAATATTTTATTTTTCTTATTGTTGATCAATCCCAGGATTCTCAAGACGATATGTAACTTTTTCTAATCCAAGTTTTCTGTCATCACATAGCATATGCTATGCATGGTGTGCCCAGCGAGTTACGTGCTTTTCGACTGGTGAATCCAGTCACGTTCTCAAATACAGCCATTTGGTTACTGCTTTCCCCCAAATAATTGATATATATTGAGTATTTTCTTCAATGGAAAGATGTAAACCTCTACATATATACAGCTAACTTTCAATCATGTGACTTATTATGTTTTCATTACGTGACTTGTCATCCTGAACTTCTCTGGAAGACAAATGTCAAATTATTGTGACCCTGAATACATACATAAGGGTTTTTTCTTCTAATTATGCAGGCGGTACTCATAGGAAGGCACAAGATAGTGGCCTTTGTCCTCTGTAACTTAAAATTAAAAGCTGCTTCCTCATATTGAAGTTTTTCAATTTTACATTTAACAAAATATGGTGTTTCTTTTAAAACACAAATGTAGTTGGAGCCTGGGAACTGGTGAGTACCAACTGCAAACTTTTCAACACCAGCCACGTTATGAGGTGAGTTTTCAGCTTTGGTTCAGTTCTCTAAACTGTGTGCTAGATGAACATTTGAGTAGGTCTGAATTTGTGTTAGATACTAATTTTGTCTCTCCATTCCGTTTCCTGTTTTTTATTTTTGTTTTTGTTTTTTGGTACCAAGGATTGAACACTAGGACCTTGCGCTTTCCAGGCAAGCACTTATGCACGGAGCTGTCTCCCTGGCCCTTCTGTTATTTCTTTTGTACTCTTCATGGACCTATTAAAAATTAACCAAAACTTTCAAATAATAGAAAATTTCTATGTAAGTTTTTTAATAAAAAGTAATAAATAATAATAAATAGAATGACTAATATTAGCATGTATAAGCAAGTTAATCAATGCATTTATTTCTTATTCTATTACAAATTTAAAATGGTTTTGCATGACAAATTATAAACTATGTCTTGTAGCAAATTGAGAATTCTATTCATTGCAAAAAACAATTGAATTTGCTTTTACATAAAACTTACACATGTAATTGTGTATGAAGCCAAGTGATTAATTTTAAAAAGACCACAAGTGCTGTAAAGAAGATGCAAATTTTGGCAACTTTATATAAAGTCTCAATTTCTCTCAACTTTGATTAGTTAACATGTTTTAAAATTTTAATTTCATTCCTTATTTGAAAAAATATGCTTCAAGTTTTAAACCCTCTCAAATATATGTAACTAGTCAAAGTTGTTGTTAAAACATATTGTGCATATCTTCAACATGACCAAATATTATATTTTATGAGACTACTTATGTTGATTTATAAAATAAAAATAAATAGCATAATGTTCTAACGAAGAGCTCAAATTCATACTGCTTCTGTTGTTCCCTACTGCAGTGTTCTTATGTGTGTCATCGTTGTAAATATCAGCAGATGAATGCTGCAAATATAAAAAAAAAAAAACCAAGAAATAAAAGTTTCTACTTTGATGCTTTGAATAAAAGTACAGAAATAACAATTTGATTTTTATGTATTTTTATGAACAAAGATATTAGGTCAGCATATATTTTAGCAAGGAAAATCAATCCCATCCCCAAAATACAAACAATGTGTAAAACTGCAACATATACAAATGCTACAGATTCATATTAATTCCTACCTCTAGTCTCAATTCACTAATTGTCTGAAGTTTTAGCCCAGATCAATTATCTTTCTTTTTTAATTTTTGGAGCATGGAAACAATCATCTCTAGAAAAATGAAAAATTGAAAATTCATATAATTCTGTCTCACAGTACAAGCCCAATATCCTCACTTTCTACTTTGTTTTTAATTATTGGTACACACAATAATAACACTTAGCAGAGGGAATTTGTCCCTGTACATGGCATATATTAATTCCTCTTTTTTCCCGTTCCCCTCCCCTCCCTTTACACTCTCACCCCCTCCTTATTTACCAGGATTTGTTTCCATTTTATCTGCCATAAAATGGAGACAAAATTTATAGCTTTTTTATACAACTGAGCAATACTCCACCACAAAAGAGAATAAACTTGAGACTTTTATAGCTAAATGAACAGTCCCTGAGATCATACTCAAGTTAAATCAATCAGAAAAAAATTAATAAATAAAATGAAAGTGTAAATAAGCAGTAAACGTATTCTAGACATCATGAAATGGTAAGAAGTTGCTCAAAAGGGAAGAAAAACTGGCAGGGAGGAAGAAAGGAAGGTAGGGAAGAGAGAAACAGGAAATGAAAGATAAAATGGAAATACAGTCACCTTAATTTCAGTGGCTCTCTGACCAAAATCTAATAAAGCTTAGCTTCATTTCTGGATGTTTGTTTTTATACATTACAGGGTAATTCTTTTGTATTGTTTTTGAGAAACTTTTTTTTTTTTTTAAATAGGGTCTCACTACACAGCTCTGACTCATAGTGATCCTCGTGTTTTCAGCCTCCCACCAGCTGGGATTATAGGCTTTTGCCTCCAGGCCTGGACTCTATTGCAGGCTCAGTTTGCCCCAGAGACAGGGCTGGAGCCCAAAATTTTTAATTATAACTATTTAAAATTTTACCAATGACAAAAACATAGACCTACCATCTTTTGTCACCAACGTTTTTCTTTTATTTCTGCCTTTACTTTTAAGCACTTGCAAGACACTGCATTTGATAATAGCAGGAGAAGCATCACATTTCTTTCAGTTTATAATTCAAAGTTAGCTTTTATTGTTTACAAATGTGAAGCTGTCTAAGAAGATACATGATTTTTATCTTCTTGACTTTTAAAAGAGCAGTACTAATAAAGAGGTAAGAAAAATATGTAGCAGGCTTTATTAAAAATATCATTCTGACTATTTCTCATATATTTTAGAAGTTTTAATTGCAGAATTTTCTTGATCATGATGTCCTTGTTTCGTTTGTGTAGATGAGAATGACAATGGAGAGATAAAAATTGTACTGCTTCTCACATAACACATGTACCTTCTAAAATATGGATTTAGAAAAATATATTTTGTATAAACATCATTTAAGGACCACAAATTAAGCCACCATTTTTATTTTGAAGTTAAGTAAAAGTTAACAGTACAATGTAGAGTCAGTTAATTTCTGCATTCAGGGGACCCCTTATGACGCTGTGGGATGGCCTGTCCCTACAGAGATCACTGCAGGGGGGAATTCCTTACCTGTCACTCCTGAGCAAACCCATTCGCATATATTTCAGTAACAACTCTAAATACTGCAGTTCAAGGGCCCGCCAGATAGCTCAGCAGACTAAAGCACCTGCTTCTGCAGAGCACAGGAGCCCTTTGCCATGCTGGCCCCACCCCCAGGGCATTCTGAGAGGGCGTGGTGGTGGGCATATAATCCCAGCACTTGGGAGGCTGAAGACAGGAGGATCACTGCGAGTCCAACCTACCTAGTGAGACTCTGTACACCCTGTAGAACCTGTCCTAAATTCATAAAAATAAATAAATAAACAAACAAATAAATATTGCAGTTCATTTCACTCTTTATTTCTCTCCCTTTCTCTTCCTTGCTTAGTTTACAAATTGTTATACTTCTTTTCCAGTGTAATAGATACTTCATAGTTTAAAGCTTGTCAACTCTAGAAAGAACTTGCTTGAATCCTGACTCTATATGATAAACATTTTAGAACAGGATCTAACTTTGATTTCTCATCTTTAAAACAGGATGTTAGGGCTGGGGAAAGAGCTCAATATCATAAGTTCGTGCCTGGAAGCACAAGGTCCTAAGTTTGATCCCTGGTTAAAAAAAAAAATAAGTTGTTTTAAAGAGGATACAAAATAGAATTAAAACAGAAAAAATTACAAGTGATACAGATTTTCACTTGACAAAGTAATATGAATTTCGCAGTATTTGCTGTAATACACAATGTTGTCTTCCAACCACTTATTCATATTACCAGATGTATGGATGTATTGAAGAGGAAAGAAAAAATGTATAAGAAATAAAGAAGACAAAAAGGAGAAACAACTGGAGAAAAAGGAGATGAAATAAATTAATGCATTTATTGCTTCTTTCCATAGGCCAGGAGAAATGCACTGAGTTGAGGAGTAACAACTAGATTTTAAAAGTTGTCCTATAAGATTGCTGTGAGAAAGCCCTGTCAGAAAGCTCTCAATGTAATTTATGCCTTGCGTGGTGCCTAAAACAAGGAATGCTACCATAAACCCATCTTTCCCCTCTAGGTCTCACAGCAAAATTTTGTTATATCTTTTCTGTCTCATATTTGTTGTATGGTGTGAAAATTCCAATGAAGTGGCTCAAAATTTTAAGATTATTTAAATTTGGGGGAACTGTTATTTTGTGGTAATTTTAACATATGTAAAGAAGCAGCATCTAGGGTTCTGAGATAAATAACAGATTTTTTTCAGTTAATTTGAGAAGATGACAATTCATGGTTCTTAATAACAGCAAGTTTTTAAGGTTAGAAATGCATTTTGAAATCAGAGAAAAGTTTGTTGCTAGAAAATGATTTTCTCAATTACTAAACTATATGTACTATAATTTAAGAATAATTCAAAAATGTACTTATATTTATTCTATCATTTCATAGTGCACAGAGACAGGCAACTCTAAATAGAAAGGCAATAATTAAAAGAAGTTAAAAGATAGAGATTCCTACCAAATTAACATCAGACATATGTCTCAAAAAATCATAAGGTGAATAAAAGAGGGTCAGGTGCAAGGAATGGGAAAAATATGTTTCATAGGAACAAATTCCTCCTGTATTTTTCAGATGATCAAGCTGATAATTAGAGTTGAAGTTGCTGGCACAGATAAATAACAGTGTGTGAATCAGGGCTGGATCTGTACCTGAGGTCTCTTATGTCCTTTATTTTCTTTTTATCCCTGTACTACTAGCAGAAAACACTGCACCAGCCAATAAAGACCCTTGATGCTAAAATTTAAGAAAACAAGGCCAGTCAAATAGCTTAGAGGATTAAAGCGCCTGCAAGCAGGTACAGGGGCAGGGGATTTGATCCCAGGGCTTGCCAAGCACACCCCCCCCCAGGCATCCTGAGAAGGCAATTGAGACTGGTCGTGGTGGTGCCCACCTGTAATCCCAGCTCTTGGGAGGCTGTAAACAGGCAGATCACTAGGAGTCTAATCTAGTAGTGA
>NW_004524778.1:865193-866490 GCF_000260255.1 Octodon degus
TCTGCTGGATGGCCAAGACCAAGGTAAAGCAGGACCTATGCAACAAGAGTTGTAGCTTTTGGGTCTGAGAAGGTCAGTGAAATCCCCTCAGGATTTATCCCGAGATCCTGCACCTCAGACTGTAGAACCTTTGTCAGTGTCAGCCATGTGGATGAGTCACGGCCATTGCTTGGCCAATGCGCTCTCTGTAAAAGCCTGAAAGAATGTTTTCTCTCCATGTAACTCTCCTTAGGCACACTCTACATCATCGATCATCTTCCTCTTTGGCCCCATAATCTCCCTGATCAGAAAATTTGGGACACTGCCGAACTACATGATGCCACAGTACAAGTTCTCATGTCTTGAGTCTTAATTGACTTTAGAAGGCTAGGGCCAAAATGTTGGCTTTCCTTGCAGCCTTCCTTTCTCTCTAATTTTGGTCTGCAAACCTAGGTTGCCAACCATCCAGAAGACAAGCTTCTTGTTATTACCATACAACTTAGGCTGTTAAGCTTAACCTCACTATCTGTCTGCATATCAAACATCTTAGGCATAATATGGAACAGGTACTTTTCTAAATGCATTATCTTGAAGTTAGTTAAAATGTATCAATGCAATTGCGTGATTTGTGTATTTTACTTAGATACCACAATTTAAAGCAAGTCAGTAGGCAATTACAAATATGTAGAAATTCAAAGCTGACCCATAAAACCAATCTTTGCTAATTCTGCAATGTATTTTGCATTTGGGCCATTAACCCATAGCATTATTTTCACATAACATGATTTATCTTATTATTTTTCAACTATGCCTTAAATCACTATGTAATCACTATCATTATGTATATATCACTCTAACACAGTGAAGATGAAACAATTTCTGACTCAAATATATTTTTTGTATAGAGGAGTGAACTCCAGTTTTAAAATATGACATGACTATTTATGACCTTGATCAAATAACCATCCATCAATGACTTGTCATTTCATTTTTCTCACTAATTAATGCTTTATACATCTCATCTGTGCAAACTAAGACAGAGATGAATATGAAAATTTATTTCTCTATCCCCTATCAACTTTCAAATATTGTGATATATATCTCTTTATGTCTTCTTTGAAGAATTTGAGAAAAGTTCTAACATTCCAGAGCAATGAATATTCCTTTTTTATTATCAGAATTTGAAGAGCTACTTTGATACAAAACAAAACACAAGAAAGAAATGAAACAAGAAGAGCTATTGTAGTTGATTACCAGGTCACATAGTGAAGAGCTGTCTTCTGTCAATCTTTGCTCATACTTGGAACCAAGTTTAATA